>NW_026700195.1:0-87009 GCF_030435755.1 Ochotona princeps
TATTGAAGAAGGATCAGCCGAGTGGTTCTTGTGGGAGAACAACTCCATTTGGCTCACTAACTTCACACAGCATCAGGCTTCCAAGCAGCTCTCAAGGAAACTCAGTTTTCACACTCTATGCTTAGTGCCCTTTGAGTGCATTATCTAGGAATGAACCTGGTAGAGCATGCCACACAAACGAATGCTCCACATGCGGGTTTCACATGCCACCAACTCCACAGTCACAGGCAACTTCAGCGACAAAGCCGTTTTCAGATAGCCCTCAATGCAAAGGCTCTAGACGCAAATATTGGTGTGAGAGCTAATTCAATCAAGGAAACACTGCATGTTGGTGAAGGGCATATTGAAGAAGGATCAGCCGAGTGGTTCTTGTGGGAGAACAACTCCATTTGGCTCACTAACTTCACACACCATCAGGCTTCCAAGCAGCTCTCAAGGAAACCCAGTTTTCACACTCTATGCTTAGTGCCCTTTGAGTGCATTATCTAGGAATGAACCTGGTAGACCATCCCACACAAACGAATGCTCCACATGCGGGTTTCACATGCCAACAACTCCACATTCTCAGGCAACTTCAGCGCCACAGCCGTTTTCAGATAGCCCTCAATGCAAAGGCTCTTGATGCAAATATTGGTGTGAGCGCTAATTCAATCATGGAAACACTGCATGTTGGTGAAGGGCATATTGAAGAAGGATCAGCCGAGTGGTTCTTGTGGGAGAACAACTCCATTTGGCTCACTAACTTCACACATCATCAGGCTTCCAAGCAACTCTCAAGGAAACTCAGTTTTCACACTCTATGCTTAGTGCCCTTTGAGTGCATTATCTAGGAATGAACCTGGTGAGCATCCCACACAAACGAATGCTCCACATGCGGGTTTCACATGCCACCAACTCCACAGTCACAGGCAACTTCAGCGCCACAGCCGTTTTCAGATAGCCCTCAATGCAAAGGCTCTAGACGCAAATATTGGTGTGAGAGCTAATTCAATCAAGGAAACACTGCATGTTGGTGAAGGGCATATTGAAGAAGGATCAGCCGAGTGGTTCTTGTGGGAGAACAACTCCATTTGGCTCACTAACTTCACACACCATCAGGCTTCCAAGCAGCTCTCAAGGAAACTCAGTTTTCACACTCTATGCTTTGTGCCCTTTGAGTGCATTATCTAGGAATGAACCTGGTAGAGCATCCCACACAAACGAATGCTCCACATGCGGGTTTCACATGCCACCAACTCCACATTCACAGGCAACTTCAGCGCCACAGCCGTTTTCAGATAGCCCTCAATGCAAAGGCTCTAGACGCAAATATTGGTGTGAGAGCTAATTCAATCAAGGAAACACTGCATGTTGGTGAAGGGCATATTGAAGAAGGATCAGCCGAGTGGTTCTTGTGGGAGAACAACTCCATTTGGCTCACTAACTTCACACACCATCAGGCTTCCAAGTAGCTCTCAAGGAAACTCAGTTTTCACACTCTATGCTTAGTGCCCTTTGAGTGCATTATCTAGGAATGAACCTGGTAGAGCATCCCTCACAAACGAATGCTCCACATGCGGGTTTCACATGCCACCAACTCCACAGTCACAGGCAACTTCAGCGCCACAGCCGTTTTCAGATAGCCCTCAATGCAAATGCTCTAGGCGCAAATATTGGTGTGAGAGCTAATTCAATCAAGGAAACACTGCATGTTGGTGAAGGGCATATTGAAGAAGGATCAGCCGAGTGGTTCTTGTGGGAGAACAACTCCATTTGGCTCACTAACTTCACACACCATCAGGCTTCCAAGCAGCTCTCAAGGAAACTCAGTTTTCACACTCTATGCTTAGTGCCATTTGAGTGCCGAGGACTGAAATGAAGCTTGGTGAACATCCCACAGAAACGAATGCTCCACATGCGGGTTTCACATGCCGCCAACTCCACATTCACAGGCAGCTTGAGCGCCACAGCCGTTTTCAGATAGCCCTCAATGCAAAGGCTGTAGATGCAAATATTGGTGTGACAGCTAATTCAATCAAGGAAACACTGCATGTTGGTGAAGGGCATATTGAAGAAGGATCAGCCGAGTGGTTCTTGTGGGAGAACAACTCCATTTGGCTCACTAACTTCACACACCATCAGGCTTCCAACCAGCTCTCAAGGAAACTCAGTTTTCACACTCTATGCTTCGTGCCTTTTGAGTGCCTAGGACTGAAATGAAGCTTGGTGAACATCCCACAGAAACGAATGATCCACATGCGGGTTTCACATGCCAACAACTCCACATTCACACGCAACTTCAGCGCCACAGCCGTTTTCAGACAGCCCTCAATGCAAAGGATCTAGACGCAAATATTTGTTTGAGAGCTAATTCAATCAAGGAAACACTGCATGTTGGTGAAGGGCATATTGAAGAAGGATCAGCCGAGTGGTTCTTGTGGGAGAACAACTCCATTTGGCTCACTAACTTCACACAGCATCAGGCTTCCAACCAGCTCTCAAGGAAACTCAGTTTTCAC
Organism: Ochotona princeps; assembly: GCF_030435755.1. Classification (NCBI taxonomy): domain Eukaryota; kingdom Metazoa; phylum Chordata; class Mammalia; order Lagomorpha; family Ochotonidae; genus Ochotona; species Ochotona princeps. Next base: position 2,499 of record NW_026700195.1, read on the forward strand.
ACTCTATGCTTCGTGCCCTTTGAGTGCATTATCTAGGAATGAACCTCGTAGAGCATCCCACACAAACGAATGCTCCACATGCGGGTTTCACATGCCACCAACTCCACATTCACAGGCAACTTCAGCGCCACAGCCATTTTCAGATAGCTCTCAATGCAAAGGCTGTTGATGCTAATATTGGTGTGAGAGCTAATTCAATCAAGGAAACACTGCATGTTGGTGAAGGGCATATTGAAGAAGGATCAGCCGAGTGGTTCTTGTGGGAGAACAACTCCATTTGGCTCACTAACTTCACACAGCATCAGGCTTCCAAGCAGCTCTCAAGGAAACTCAGTTTTCACACTCTATGCTTAGTGCCCTTTGAGTGCATTATCTAGGAATGAACCTGGTAGAGCATCCCACAGAAACGAATGATCCACATGCGGGTTTCACATGCCACCAACTCCACATTCACAGGCAACTTCAGCGCCACAGCCACTTTCAGATAGCTCTCAATACAAAGGCTCTAGATGCACATATTGGTGTGAGAGCTAATTCAATCAAGGAAACACTGCATGTTGGTGAAGGGCATATTGAAGAAGGATCAGCCGAGTGGTTCTTGTGGGAGAACAACTCCATTTGGCTCACTAACTTCACACACCATCAGGCTTCCAAGCAGCTCTCAAGGAAACTCAGTTTTCACACTCTATGCTTAGTGCCCTTTGAGTGCATTATCTAGGAATGAACCTGGTAGAGCATCCCACACAAACGAATGCTCCAGATGCGGGTTTCACATGCCACCAACTCCACAGTCACAGGCAACTTCAGCGCCACAGCCATTTTCAGATAGCCCTCAATGCAAAGGCTGTAGATGCTAATATTGGTGTGAGAGCTAATTCAATCAAGGAAACACTGCATGTTGGTGAAGGGCATATTGAAGAAGGATCAGCCGAGTGGTTCTTGTGGGAGAACAACTCCATTTGGCTCACTAACTTCACACACCATCAGGCTTCCAAGCAGCTCTCAAGGAAACTCAGTTTTCACACTCTATGCTTAGTGCCCTTTGAGTGCCTAGGACTGAAATGAAGCTTGGTGAACATCCCACACAAACGAATGCTCCACATGCGGGTTTCACATGCCAACAACTCCACATTCACACGCAACTTCAGCGCCACAGCCATTTTCAGATAGCTCTCAATGCAAAGGCTCTAGATGCTAATATTGGTGTGAGAGCTAATTCAATCAAGGAAACACTGCATGTTGGTGAAGGGCATATTGAAGAAGGATCAGCCGAGTGGTTCTTGTGGGAGAACAACTCCATTTGGCTCACTAACTTCACACAGCATCAGGCTTCCAAGCAGCTCTCAAGGAAACTCAGTTTTCACACTCTATGCTTAGTGCCCTTTGAGTGCATTATCTAGGAATGAACCTGGTAGAGCATCCCAAACAAAAGAAATGCTCCACATGCGGGTTTCACATGCCAACAACTCCACAGTCACAGAGAACTGCAGCGCCACAACCGTTTTCAGATAGCCCTCAATGCAAAGGCTCTAGACGCAAATATTGGTGTGAGAGCTAATTCAATCAAGGAAACACTGCATGTTGGTGAAGGGCATATTGAAGAAGGATCAGCCGAGTGGTTCTTGTGGGAGAACAACTCCATTTGGCTCACTAACTTCACACACCATCAGGCTTCCAAGCAGCTCTCAAGCAAACTCAGTTTTCACACTCTATGCTTAGTGCCCTTTGAGTGCCTAGGACTGAAATGAAGCTTGGTGAACATCCCACACAAACGAATGATCCACATGCGGATTTCACATGCCAACAACTCCACATTCACAGGCAACTTCAGCGCCACAGCCGTTTTCAGATAGCCCTCAATGCAAAGGATCTAGACGCAAATATTTGTTTGAGAGCTAATTCAATCAAGGAAACACTGCATGTTGGTGAAGGGCATATTGAAGAAGGATCAGCCGAGTGGTTCTTGTGGGAGAACAACTCCATTTGGCTCACTAACTTCACACACCATCAGGCTTCCAAGCAGCTCTCAAGGAAACTCAGTTTTCACACTCTATGCTTCGTGCCCTTTGAGTACCTAGGGCTGAAATGAACCTGGTAGAGCATCCCACACAAACGAATGCTCCACATGCGGGTTTCACATGCCACCAACTCCACATTCACAGGCAACTTCAGCGCCACAGCCGTTTTCAGATAGCCCTCAATGCAAAGGCTCTAGACGCAAATATTGGTGTGAGAGCTAATTCAATCAAGGAAACACTGCATGTTGGTGAAGGGCATATTGAAGAAGACTCAGCCGAGTGGTTCTTGTGGGAGAACAACTCCATTTGGCTCACTAACTTCACACACCATCAGGCTTCCAAGCAGCTCTCAAGGAAACTCAGTTTTCACACTTTATGCTTAGTGCCCTTTGAGTGCATTATCTAGGAATGAACCTGGTAGAGCATCCCACACAAACGAATGCTCCAGATGCGGGTTTCACATGCCAACAACTCCACAGTCACAGGGAACTGCAGCGCCACAACCGTTTTCAGATAGCCCTCAATGCAAAGGCTGTAGATGCAAATATTGGTGTGACAGCTAATTCAATCAAGGAAACACTGCATGTTGGTGAAGGGCATATTGAAGAAGGATCAGCCGAGTGGTTCTTGTGGGAGAACAACTCCATTTGGCTCACTAACTTCACACACCATCAGGCTTCCAACCAGCTCTCAAGGAAACTCAGTTTTCACACTCTATGCTTCGTGCCCTTTGAGTGCCTAGGACTGAAATGAAGCTTGGTGAACATCCCACAGAAACGAATGATCCACATGCGGGTTTCACATGCCAACAACTCCACATTCACATGCAACTTCAGCGCCACAGCCGTTTTCAGACAGCCCTCAATGCAAAGGATCTAGATGCAAATATTTGTTCGAGAGCTAATTCAATCAAGGAAACACTGCATGTTGGTGAAGGGCATATTGAAGAAGGATCAGCCGAGTGGTTCTTGTGGGAGAACAACTCCATTTGGCTCACTAACTTCACACACCATCAGGCTTCCAAGCAGCTCTCAAGGAAACTCAGTTTTCACACTCTATGCTTCGTGCCCTTTGAGTGCCTAGGACTGAAATGAAGCTTGGTGAGCATCCCACACAAACGAATGCTCCACATGCGGGTTTCACATGCCACCAATCCACATTCACAGGCAACTTCAGCGCCACAGCCATTTTCAGATAGCTCTCAATGCAAAGGCTGTAGATGCTAATATTGGTGTGAGAGCTAATTCAATCAAGGAAACACTGCATGTTGGTGAAGGGCATATTGAAGAAGGATCAGCCGAGTGGTTCTTGTGGGAGAACAACTCCATTTGGCTCACTAACTTCACACAGCATCAGGCTTCCAAGCAGCTCTCAAGGAAACTCAGTTTTCACACTCTATGCTTAGTGCCCTTTGAGTGCATTATCTAGGAATGAACCTGGTAGAGCATCCCACAGAAACGAATGCTCCACATGCGGGTTTCACATGCCAAAAACTCCACAGTCACAGGCAACTTCAGCGCCACAGCCATTTTCAGATAGCTCTCAATGCAAAGGCTCTAGACGCAAATATTGGTGTGAGAGCTAATTCAATCAAGGAAACACTGCATGTTGGTGAAGGGCATATTGAAGAAGGATCAGCCGAGTGGTTCTTGTGGGAGAACAACTCCATTTGGCTCACTAACTTCACACACCATCAGGCTTCCAAGCAGCTCTCAAGGAAACTCAGTTTTCACACTCTATGCTTAGTGCCCTTTGAGTGCATTATCTAGGAATGAACCTGGTAGAGCATCCCACACAAACGAATGCTCCAGATGCGGGTTTCACATGCCAACAACTCCACATTCACAGGCAACTTCAGCGCCACAGCCATTTTCAGATAGCTCTCAATGCAAAGGCTGTAGATGCTAATATTGGTGTGAGAGCTAATTCAATCAAGGAAACACTGCATGTTGGTGAAGGGCATATTGAAGAAGGATCAGCCGAGTGGTTCTTGTGGGACAACAACTCCATTTGGCTCACTAACTTCACACAGCATCAGGCTTCCAAGCAGCTCTCAAGGAAACTCAGTTTTCACACTCTATGGTTAGTGCCCTTTGAGTGCCTAGGACTGAAATGAAGCTTGGTGAACATCCCACAGAAACGAATGATCCACATGCGGGTTTCACATGCCAACAACTCCACATTCACAGGCAACTTCAGCGCCACAGCCATTTTCAGATAGCTCTCAATGCAAAGGCTGTAGATGCTAATATTGGTGTGAGAGCTAATTCAATCAAGGAAACACTGCATGTTGGTGAAGGGCATATTGAAGAAGGATCAGCCGAGTGGTTCTTGTGGGAGAACAACTCCATTTGGCTCACTAACTTCACACAGCATCAGGCTTCCAAGCAGCTCTCAAGCAAACTCAGTTTTCACACTCTATGGTTAGTGCCCTTTGAGTGCCTAGGACTGAAATGAAGCTTGGTGAACATCCCACAGAAACGAATGATCCACATGCGGGTTTCACATGCCAACAACTCCACATTCACATGCAACTTCAGCGCCACAGCCGTTTTCAGACAGCCCTCAATGCAAAGGATCTAGATGCAAATATTTGTTCGAGAGCTAATTCAATCAAGGAAACACTGCATGTTGGTGAAGGGCATATTGAAGAAGGATCAGCCGAGTGGTTCTTGTGGGAGAACAACTCCATTTGGCTCACTAACTTCACACACCATCAGGCTTCCAAGCAGCTCTCAAGGAAACTCAGTTTTCACACTCTATGCTTCGTGCCCTTTGAGTGCCTAGGACTGAAATGAAGCTTGGTGAGCATCCCACACAAACGAATGCTCCTCATGCGGGTTTCACATGCCACCAATCCACATTCACAGGCAACTTCAGCGCCACAGCCATTTTCAGATAGCTCTCAATGCAAAGGCTGTAGATGCTAATATTGGTGTGAGAGCTAATTCAATCAAGGAAACACTGCATGTTGGTGAAGGGCATATTGAAGAAGGATCAGCCGAGTGGTTCTTGTGGGAGAACAACTCCATTTGGCTCACTAACTTCACACAGCATCAGGCTTCCAAGCAGCTCTCAAGGAAACTCAGTTTTCACACTCTATGCTTAGTGCCCTTTGAGTGCATTATCTAGGAATGAACCTGGTAGAGCATCCCACAGAAACGAATGATCCACATGCGGGTTTCACATGCCACCAACTCCACATTCACAGGCAACTTCAGCGCCACAGCCACTTTCAGATAGCTCTCAATACAAAGGCTCTAGATGCACATATTGGTGTGAGAGCTAATTCAATCAAGGAAACACTGCATGTTGGTGAAGGGCATATTGAAGAAGGATCAGCCGAGTGGTTCTTGTGGGAGAACAACTCCATTTGGCTCACTAACTTCACACACCATCAGGCTTCCAAGCAGCTCTCAAGGAAACTCAGTTTTCACACTCTATGCTTAGTGCCCTTTGAGTGCATTATCTAGGAATGAACCTGGTAGAGCATCCCACACAAACGAATGCTCCAGATGCGGGTTTCACATGCCACCAACTCCACAGTCACAGGCAACTTCAGCGCCACAGCCATTTTCAGATAGCCCTCAATGCAAAGGCTGTAGATGCTAATATTGGTGTGAGAGCTAATTCAATCAAGGAAACACTGCATGTTGGTGAAGGGCATATTGAAGAAGGATCAGCCGAGTGGTTCTTGTGGGAGAACAACTCCATTTGGCTCACTAACTTCACACACCATCAGGCTTCCAAGCAGCTCTCAAGGAAACTCAGTTTTCACACTCTATGCTTAGTGCCCTTTGAGTGCCTAGGACTGAAATGAAGCTTGGTGAACATCCCACACAAACGAATGCTCCACATGCGGGTTTCACATGCCAACAACTCCACATTCACACGCAACTTCAGCGCCACAGCCATTTTCAGATAGCTCTCAATGCAAAGGCTCTAGATGCTAATATTGGTGTGAGAGCTAATTCAATCAAGGAAACACTGCATGTTGGTGAAGGGCATATTGAAGAAGGATCAGCCGAGTGGTTCTTGTGGGAGAACAACTCCATTTGGCTCACTAACTTCACACAGCATCAGGCTTCCAAGCAGCTCTCAAGGAAACTCAGTTTTCACACTCTATGCTTAGTGCCCTTTGAGTGCATTATCTAGGAATGAACCTGGTAGAGCATCCCAAACAAAAGAAATGCTCCACATGCGGGTTTCACATGCCAACAACTCCACAGTCACAGAGAACTGCAGCGCCACAACCGTTTTCAGATAGCCCTCAATGCAAAGGCTCTAGACGCAAATATTGGTGTGAGAGCTAATTCAATCAAGGAAACACTGCATGTTGGTGAAGGGCATATTGAAGAAGGATCAGCCGAGTGGTTCTTGTGGGAGAACAACTCCATTTGGCTCACTAACTTCACACACCATCAGGCTTCCAAGCAGCTCTCAAGCAAACTCAGTTTTCACACTCTATGCTTAGTGCCCTTTGAGTGCCTAGGACTGAAATGAAGCTTGGTGAACATCCCACACAAACGAATGATCCACATGCGGATTTCACATGCCAACAACTCCACATTCACAGGCAACTTCAGCGCCACAGCCGTTTTCAGATAGCCCTCAATGCAAAGGATCTAGACGCAAATATTTGTTTGAGAGCTAATTCAATCAAGGAAACACTGCATGTTGGTGAAGGGCATATTGAAGAAGGATCAGCCGAGTGGTTCTTGTGGGAGAACAACTCCATTTGGCTCACTAACTTCACACACCATCAGGCTTCCAAGCAGCTCTCAAGGAAACTCAGTTTTCACACTCTATGCTTCGTGCCCTTTGAGTACCTAGGGCTGAAATGAACCTGGTAGAGCATCCCACACAAACGAATGCTCCACATGCGGGTTTCACATGCCACCAACTCCACATTCACAGGCAACTTCAGCGCCACAGCCGTTTTCAGATAGCCCTCAATGCAAAGGCTCTAGACGCAAATATTGGTGTGAGAGCTAATTCAATCAAGGAAACACTGCATGTTGGTGAAGGGCATATTGAAGAAGACTCAGCCGAGTGGTTCTTGTGGGAGAACAACTCCATTTGGCTCACTAACTTCACACACCATCAGGCTTCCAAGCAGCTCTCAAGGAAACTCAGTTTTCACACTTTATGCTTAGTGCCCTTTGAGTGCATTATCTAGGAATGAACCTGGTAGAGCATCCCACACAAACGAATGCTCCAGATGCGGGTTTCACATGCCAACAACTCCACAGTCACAGGGAACTGCAGCGCCACAACCGTTTTCAGATAGCCCTCAATGCAAAGGCTGTAGATGCAAATATTGGTGTGACAGCTAATTCAATCAAGGAAACACTGCATGTTGGTGAAGGGCATATTGAAGAAGGATCAGCCGAGTGGTTCTTGTGGGAGAACAACTCCATTTGGCTCACTAACTTCACACACCATCAGGCTTCCAACCAGCTCTCAAGGAAACTCAGTTTTCACACTCTATGCTTAGTGCCCTTTGAGTGCCTAGGACTGAAATGAAGCTTGGTGAACATCCCACAGAAACGAATGATCCACATGCGGGTTTCACATGCCAACAACTCCACATTCACATGCAACTTCAGCGCCACAGCCGTTTTCAGACAGCCCTCAATGCAAAGGATCTAGATGCAAATATTTGTTCGAGAGCTAATTCAATCAAGGAAACACTGCATGTTGGTGAAGGGCATATTGAAGAAGGATCAGCCGAGTGGTTCTTGTGGGAGAACAACTCCATTTGGCTCACTAACTTCACACACCATCAGGCTTCCAAGCAGCTCTCAAGGAAACTCAGTTTTCACACTCTATGCTTCGTGCCCTTTGAGTGCCTAGGACTGAAATGAAGCTTGGTGAGCATCCCACACAAACGAATGCTCCACATGCGGGTTTCACATGCCACCAATCCACATTCACAGGCAACTTCAGCGCCACAGCCATTTTCAGATAGCTCTCAATGCAAAGGCTGTAGATGCTAATATTGGTGTGAGAGCTAATTCAATCAAGGAAACACTGCATGTTGGTGAAGGGCATATTGAAGAAGGATCAGCCGAGTGGTTCTTGTGGGAGAACAACTCCATTTGGCTCACTAACTTCACACAGCATCAGGCTTCCAAGCAGCTCTCAAGGAAACTCAGTTTTCACACTCTATGCTTAGTGCCCTTTGAGTGCATTATCTAGGAATGAACCTGGTAGAGCATCCCACAGAAACGAATGCTCCACATGCGGGTTTCACATGCCAACAACTCCACATTCACAGGCAACTTCAGCGCCACAGCCATTTTCAGATAGCTCTCAATGCAAAGGCTCTAGACGCAAATATTGGTGTGAGAGCTAATTCAATCAAGGAAACACTGCATGTTGGTGAAGGGCATATTGAAGAAGGATCAGCCGAGTGGTTCTTGTGGGAGAACAACTCCATTTGGCTCACTAACTTCACACACCATCAGGCTTCCAAGCAGCTCTCAAGGAAACTCAGTTTTCACACTCTATGCTTAGTGCCCTTTGAGTGCATTATCTAGGAATGAACCTGGTAGAGCATCCCACACAAACGAATGCTCCAGATGCGGGTTTCACATGCCAACAACTCCACATTCACAGGCAACTTCAGCGCCACAGCCATTTTCAGATAGCTCTCAATGCAAAGGCTGTAGATGCTAATATTGGTGTGAGAGCTAATTCAATCAAGGAAACACTGCATGTTGGTGAAGGGCATATTGAAGAAGGATCAGCCGAGTGGTTCTTGTGGGACAACAACTCCATTTGGCTCACTAACTTCACACAGCATCAGGCTTCCAAGCAGCTCTCAAGGAAACTCAGTTTTCACACTCTATGGTTAGTGCCCTTTGAGTGCCTAGGACTGAAATGAAGCTTGGTGAACATCCCACAGAAACGAATGATCCACATGCGGGTTTCACATGCCAACAACTCCACATTCACAGGCAACTTCAGCGCCACAGCCATTTTCAGATAGCTCTCAATGCAAAGGCTGTAGATGCTAATATTGGTGTGAGAGCTAATTCAATCAAGGAAACACTGCATGTTGGTGAAGGGCATATTGAAGAAGGATCAGCCGAGTGGTTCTTGTGGGAGAACAACTCCATTTGGCTCACTAACTTCACACAGCATCAGGCTTCCAAGCAGCTCTCAAGCAAACTCAGTTTTCACACTCTATGGTTAGTGCCCTTTGAGTGCCTAGGACTGAAATGAAGCTTGGTGAACATCCCACAGAAACGAATGATCCACATGCGGGTTTCACATGCCAACAACTCCACATTCACATGCAACTTCAGCGCCACAGCCGTTTTCAGACAGCCCTCAATGCAAAGGATCTAGATGCAAATATTTGTTCGAGAGCTAATTCAATCAAGGAAACACTGCATGTTGGTGAAGGGCATATTGAAGAAGGATCAGCCGAGTGGTTCTTGTGGGAGAACAACTCCATTTGGCTCACTAACTTCACACACCATCAGGCTTCCAAGCAGCTCTCAAGGAAACTCAGTTTTCACACTCTATGCTTCGTGCCCTTTGAGTGCCTAGGACTGAAATGAAGCTTGGTGAGCATCCCACACAAACGAATGCTCCTCATGCGGGTTTCACATGCCACCAATCCACATTCACAGGCAACTTCAGCGCCACAGCCATTTTCAGATAGCTCTCAATGCAAAGGCTGTAGATGCTAATATTGGTGTGAGAGCTAATTCAATCAAGGAAACACTGCATGTTGGTGAAGGGCATATTGAAGAAGGATCAGCCGAGTGGTTCTTGTGGGAGAACAACTCCATTTGGCTCACTAACTTCACACAGCATCAGGCTTCCAAGCAGCTCTCAAGGAAACTCAGTTTTCACACTCTATGCTTAGTGCCCTTTGAGTGCATTATCTAGGAATGAACCTGGTAGAGCATCCCACAGAAACGAATGCTCCACATGCGGGTTTCACATGCCAACAACTCCACATTCACAGGCAACTTCAGCGCCACAGCCATTTTCAGATAGCTCTCAATGCAAAGGCTCTAGACGCAAATATTGGTGTGAGAGCTAATTCAATCAAGGAAACACTGCATGTTGGTGAAGGGCATATTGAAGAAGGATCAGCCGAGTGGTTCTTGTGGGAGAACAACTCCATTTGGCTCACTAACTTCACACACCATCAGGCTTCCAAGCAGCTCTCAAGGAAACTCAGTTTTCACACTCTATGCTTAGTGCCCTTTGAGTGCATTATCTAGGAATGAACCTGGTAGAGCATCCCACACAAACGAATGCTCCACATGCGGGTTTCACATGCCAACAACTCCACATTCACAGGCAACTTCAGCGCCACAGCCATTTTCAGATAGCTCTCAATGCAAAGGCTGTAGATGCTAATATTGGTGTGAGAGCTAATTCAATCAAGGAAACACTGCATGTTGGTGAAGGGCATATTGAAGAAGGATCAGCCGAGTGGTTCTTGTGGGACAACAACTCCATTTGGCTCACTAACTTCACACACCATCAGGCTTCCAAGCAGCTCTCAAGGAAACTCAGTTTTCACACTCTATGGTTAGTGCCCTTTGAGTGCCTAGGACTGAAATGAAGCTTGGTGAACATCCCACAGAAACGAATGATCCACATGCGGGTTTCACATGCCAACAACTCCACATTCACAGGCAACTTCAGCGCCACAGCCATTTTCAGATAGCTCTCAATGCAAAGGCTGTAGATGCTAATATTGGTGTGAGAGCTAATTCAATCAAGGAAACACTGCATGTTGGTGAAGGGCATATTGAAGAAGGATCAGCCGAGTGGTTCTTGTGGGAGAACAACTCCATTTGGCTCACTAACTTCACACAGCATCAGGCTTCCAAGCAGCTCTCAAGCAAACTCAGTTTTCACACTCTATGCTTAGTGCCCTTTGAGTGCCTAGGACTGAAATGAAGCTTGGAGACCATTACACACAAACGAATGATCCACATGCGGGTTTCACATGCCACCAACTCCACATTCACAGGCAACTTCAGCGCCACAGCCGTTTTCAGATAGCCCTCAATGCAAAGGCTCTAGACGCAAATATTGGTGTGAGAGCTAATTCAATCAAGGAAACACTGCATGTTGGTGAAGGGCATATTGAAGAAGAATCAGCCGAGTGGTTCTTGTGGGAGAACAACTCCATTTGGCTCACTAACATCACACACCATCAGGCTTCCAAGCAGCTCTCAAGGAAACTCAGTTTTCACACTCTATGCTTAGTGCCCTTTGAGTGCATTATCTAGGAATGAACCTAGTAGAGCATCCCACACAAAAGAAATGCTCCACATGCGGGTTTCACATGCCAACAACTCCACAGTCACAGGGAACTGCAGCGCCACAACCGTTTTCAGATAGCCCTCAATGCAAAGGCTGTAGATGCAAATATTGGTGTGACAGCTAATTCAATCAAGGAAACACTGCATGTTGGTGAAGGGCATATTGAAGAAGGATCAGCCGAGTGGTTCTTGTGGGAGAACAACTCCATTTGGCTCACTAACTTCACACACCATCAGGCTTCCAAGCAGCTCTCAAGGAAACTCAGTTTTCACACTCTATGCTTAGTGCCCTTTGAGTGCCTAGGACTGAAATGAACCTGGTAGAGCATCCCACACAAACGAATGCTCCACATGCGGGTTTCACATGCCAACAACTCCACATTCACAGGCAACTTCAGCGCCACAGCCGTTTTCAGATAGCCCTCAATGCAAAGGCTCTAGACGCAAATATTGGTGTGAGAGCTAATTCAATCAAGGAAACACTGCATGTTGGTGAAGGGCATATTGAAGAAGGATCAGCCGAGTGGTTCTTGTGGGAGAACAACTCCATTTGGCTCACTAACTTCACACACCATCAGGCTTCCAAGCAGCTCTCAAGGAAACTCAGTTTTCACACTCTATGCTTAGTGCCCTTTGAGTGCATTATCTAGGAATGAACCTGGTAGAGCATCCCACACAAACGAATGCTCCACATGCGGGTTTCACATGCCAACAACTCCACATTCTCAGGCAACTTCAGCGCCACAGCCGTTTTCAGATAGCTCTCAATGCAAAGGCTCTAGACGCAAATATTGGTGTGAGAGCTAATTCAATCAAGGAAACACTGCATGTTGGTGAAGGGCATATTGAAGAAGGATCAGCCGAGTGGTTCTTGTGGGAGAACAACTCCATTTGGCTCACTAACTTCACACACCATCAGGCTTCCAAGCAGCTCTCAAGGAAACTCAGTTTTCACACTCTATGCTTAGTGCCCTTTGAGTGCATTATCTAGGAATGAACCTGGTAGAGCATCCCACACAAACGAATGCTCCACATGCGGGTTTCACATGCCAACAACTCCACAGTCACAGGCAACTTCAGCGCCACAGCCGTTTTCAGATAGCCCTCAGTGCAAAGGATCTGGGCGCAAATATTGGTGTGAGAGCTAATTCAATCAAGGAAACACTGCATGTTGGTGAAGGGCATATTGAAGAAGGATCAGCCGAGTGGTTCTTGTGGGAGAACAACTCCATTTGGCTCACTAACTTTACAAACCATCAGGCTTCCAAGCAGCTCTCAAGGAAACTCAGTTTTCACACTCTAGGCTTTGTGCACTTTGAGTGCATTATCTAGGAATGAACCTGGTAGAGCAACCCACACAAACGAATGCTCCACATGCGGGTTTCACATGCCAACAACTCCACAGTCACAGGGAACTTCAGCGCCACAGCCGTTTTCAGATAGCCCTCAATGCAAAGGATCTAGACACAAATATTGGTGTGACAGCTAATTCAATCAAGGAAACACTGCATGTTGGTGAAGGGCATATTGAAGAAGGATCAGCCGAGTGGTTCTTGTGGGACAACAACTCCATTTGGCTCACTAACTTCACACACCATCAGGCTTCCAAGCAGCTCTCAAGGAAACTCAGTTTTCACACTCTATGCTTAGTGCCCTTTGAGTGCCTGGGACTGAAATGAAGCTTGGAGACGAACCCCCACAAACGAATGATCCACATGCGGGTTTCACATGCCACCAACTCCACATTCACAGGCAACTTCAGCGCCACAGCCGTTTTCAGATAGCCCTCAATGCAAAGGCTCTAGACGCAAATATTGGTGTGAGAGCTAATTCAATCAAGGAAACACTGCATGTTGGTGAAGGGCATATTGAAGAAGGATCAGCCGAGTGGTTCTTGTGGGAGAACAACTCCATTTGGCTCACTAACTTCACACACCATCAGGCTTCCAAGCAGCTCTCAAGGAAACTCAGTTTTCACACTCTATGCTTACTGCCCTTTGAGTGCATTATCTAGGAATGAACCTGGTAGAGCATCCCACACAAACGAATGCTCCATATGCGGGTTTCACATGCCACCAACTCCACATTCACAGGCAACTTCAGCGCCACAGCCGTTTTCAGTTAGCCCTCAATGCAAAGATCTAGACGCAAATATTGGTGTGAGAGCTAATTCAATCAAGGAAACACTGCATGTTGGTGAAGGGCATATTGAAGAAGGATCAGCCGAGTGGTTCTTGTGGGAGAACAACTCCATTTGGCTCACTAACTTCACACACCATCAGGCTTCCAAGCAGCTCTCAAGGAAACTCAGTTTTCACACTCTATGCTTAGTGCCCTTTGAGTGCATTATCTAGGAATGAACCTGGTAGAGCATCCCACACAAACGAATGCTCCACATGCGGGTTTCACATGCCAACAACTCCACAGTCACAGGCAACTTCAGCGCCACAGCCGTTTTCAGACAGTCCTCAATGCAAAGGCTCTAGACGCAAATATTGGTGTGAGAGCTAATTCAATCAAGGAAACACTGCATGTTGGTGAAGGGCATATTGAAGAAGGATCAGCCGAGTGGTTCTTGTGGGAGAACAACTCCATTTGGCTCACTAACTTCACACAGCATAAGGATTCCAAGCAGCTCTCAAGGAAACTCAGTTCTCACACTCTATGCTTCGTGCCCTTTGAGTGCCTAGGGCTGAAATGAACCTGGTAGAGCATCCCACACAAACGAATGCTCCACATGCGGGTTTCACATGCCACCAACTCCACATTCACAGGCAACTTCAGCGCCACAGCCGTTTTCAGATAGCCCTCAATGCAAAGGATCTAGACGCAAATATTTGTTTGAGGGGTAATTCAATCAAGGCAACACTGCATGTTGGTGAAGGGCATATTGAAGAAGGATCAGCCGAGTGGTTCTTGTGGGAGAACAACTCCATTTGGCTCACTAACTTCACACACCATCAGGCTTCCAAGCAGCTCTCAAGGAAACTCAGTTTTCACACTCTATGCTTACTGCCCTTTGAGTGCATTATCTAGGAATGAACCTGGTAGAGCATCCCACACAAACGAATGCTCCACATGCGGGTTTCACATGCCACCAACTCCACATTCACAGGCAACTTCAGCGCCACAGCCTTTTTCAGATAGCTCTCAATGCGAAGGCTGTAGATGCTAATATTGGTGTGAGAGCTAATTCAATCAAGGAAACACTGCATGTTGGTGAAGGGCATATTGAAGAAGGATCAGCCGAGTGGTTCTTGTGGGAGAACAACTCCATTTGGCTCACTAACTTTACAAACCATCAGGCTTCCAAGCAGCTCTCAAGGAAACTCAGTTTTCACACTCTAGGCTTTGTGCACTTTGAGTGCATTATCTAGGAATGAACCTGGTAGAGCAACCCACACAAACGAATGCTCCACATGCGGGTTTCACATGCCAACAACTCCACAGTCACAGGGAACTTCAGCGCCACAGCCGTTTTCAGATAGCCCTCAATGCAAAGGATCTAGACACAAATATTGGTGTGACAGCTAATTCAATCAAGGAAACACTGCATGTTGGTGAAGGGCATATTGAAGAAGGATCAGCCGAGTGGTTCTTGTGGGAGAACAACTCCATTTGGCTCACTAACTTCACACACCATCAGGCTTCCAACCAGCTCTCAAGCAAACTCAGTTTTCACACTCTATGCTTAGTGCCCTTTGAGTGCCTGGGACTGAAATGAAGCTTGGAGACCAACCCCCACAAACGAATGATCCACATGCGGGTTTCACATGCCACCAACTCCACATTCACAGGCAACTTCAGTGCCACAGCCGTTTTCAGATAGCCCTCAATGCAAAGGCTCTAGACGCAAATATTGGTGTGAGAGCTAATTCAATCAAGGAAACACTGCATGTTGGTGAAGGGCATATTGAAGAAGGATCAGCCGAGTGGTTCTTGTGGGAGAACAACTCCATTTGGCTCACTAACTTCACACACCATCAGGCTTCCAAGCAGCTCTCAAGGAAACTCAGTTTTCACACTCTATGCTTACTGCCCATTGAGTGCATTATCTAGGAATGAACCTGGTAGAGCATCCCACACAAACGAATGCTCCATATGCGGGTTTCACATGCCACCAACTCCACATTCACAGGCAACTTCAGCGCCACAGCCGTTTTCAGATAGCCCTCAATGCAAAGATCTAGACGCAAATATTGGTGTGAGAGCTAATTCAATCAAGGAAACACTGCATGTTGGTGAAGGGCATATTGAAGAAGGATCAGCCGAGTGGTTCTTGTGGGAGAACAACTCCATTTGGCTCACTAACCTCACACACCATCAGGCTTCCAAGCAGCTCTCAAGGAAACTCAGTTTTCACACTCTATGCTTACTGCCCTTTGAGTGCATTATCTAGGAATGAACCTGGTAGAGCATCCCACACAAACGAATGCTCCACATGCGGGTTTCACATGCCAACAACTCCACATTCACAGACAACTTCAGCGCCACAGCCGTTTTCAGACAGTCCTCAATGCAAAGGCTCTAGACGCAAATATTGGTGTGAGAGCTAATTCAATCAAGGAAACACTGCATGTTGGTGAAGGGCATATTGAAGAAGGATCAGCCGAGTGGTTCTTGTGGGAGAACAACTCCATTTGGCTCACTAACTTCACACAGCATAAGGATTCCAAGCAGCTCTCAAGGAAACTCAGTTCTCACACTCTATGCTTCGTGCCCTTTGAGTGCATTATCTAGGAATGAACCTGGTAGAGCATCCCACACAAACGAATGCTCCACATGCGGGTTTCACATGCCACCAACTCCACATTCACAGGCAACTTCAGCGCCACAGCCGTTTTCAGATAGCCCTCAATGCAAAGGATCTAGACGCAAATATTTGTTTGAGAGGTAATTCAATCAAGGCAACACTGCATGTTGGTGAAGGGCATATTGAAGAAGGATCAGCCGAGTGGTTCTTGTGGGAGAACAACTCCATTTGGCTCACTAACTTCACACACCATCAGGCTTCCAAGCAGCTCTCAAGGAAACTCAGTTTTCACACTCTATGCTTAGTGCCCTTTGAGTGCATTATCTAGGAATGAACCTGGTAGAGCATCCCACACAAACGAATGCTCCACATGCGGGTTTCACATGCCAACATCTCCACAGTCACAGGGAACTTCAGCGCCACAGCCGTTTTCAGATAGCCCTCAATGCAAAGGCTCTAGACACAAATATTGGTGTGACAGCTAATTCAATCAAGGAAACACTGCATGTTAGTGAAGGGCATATTGAAGAAGGATCAGCCGAGTGGTTCTTGTGGGAGAACAACTCCATTTGGCTCACTAACTTCACACACCATCAGGCTTCCAAGCAGCTCTCAAGGAAACTCAGTTTTCACACTCTATGCTTAGTGCCCTTTGAGTGCCTAGGACTGAAATGAAGCTTGGTGAGCATCCCACACAAACGAATGATCCACATGCGGGTTTCACATGCCACCAACTCCACATTCACAGGCAACTTCAGCGCCACAGCCGTTTTCAGATAGCCCTCAATGCAAAGGCTCTAGACGCAAATATTGGTGTGAGAGCTAATTCAATCAAGGAAACACTGCACGTTGGTGAAGGGCATATTGAAGAAGGATCAGCCGAGTGGTTCTTGTGGGAGAACAACTCCATTTGGCTCACTAACTTCACACACCATCAGGCTTCCAAGCAGCTCTCAAGGAAACTCAGTTTTCACACTCTATGCTTAGTGCCCTTTGAGTGCATTATCTAGGAATGAACCTGGTAGAGCATCCCACACAAAAGAAATGCTCCACATGCGGGTTTCACATGCCAACAACTCCACAGTCACAGGGAACTGCAGCGCCACAACCGTTTTCAGATAGCCCTCAATGCAAAGGCTGTAGATGCAAATATTCGTGTGACAGCTAATTCAATCAAGGAAACACTGCATGTTGGTGAAGGGCATATTGAAGAAGGATCAGCCGAGTGGTTCTTGTGGGAGAACAACTCCATTTGGCTCACTAACTTCACACACCATCAGGCTTCCAAGCAGCTCTCAAGGAAACTCAGTTTTCACACTCTATGCTTAGTGCCCTTTGAGTGCCTGGGACTGAAATGAAGCTTGGAGAACAACCCCCACAAACGAATGATCCACATGCGGGTTTCACATGCCACCAACTCCACAGTCACAGGCAACTTCAGCGCCACAGCCGTTTTCAGATAGCCCTCAATGCAAAGGCTCTAGACGCAAATATTGGTGTGAGAGCTAATTCAATCAAGGAAACACTGCATGTTGGTGAAGGGCATATTGAAGAAGGATCAGCCGAGTGGTTCTTGTGGGAGAACAACTCCATTTGGCTCACTAACTTCACACACCATCAGGCTTCCAAGCAGCTCTCAAGGAAACTCAGTTTTCACACTCTATGCTTAGTGCCCTTTGAGTGCATTATCTAGGAATGAACCTGGTAGAGCATCCCACACAAACGAATGCTCCATATGCGGGTTTCACATGCCACCAACTCCACATTCACAGGCAACTTCAGCGCCACAGCCGTTTTCAGATAGCCCTCAATGCAAAGATCTAGACGCAAATATTGGTGTGAGAGCTAATTCAATCAAGGAAACACTGCATGTTGGTGAAGGGCATATTGAAGAAGGATCAGCCGAGTGGTTCTTGTGGGAGAACAACTCCATTTGGCTCACTAACTTCACACACCATCAGGCTTCCAAGCAGCTCTCAAGGAAACTCAGTTTTCACACTCTATGCTTACTGCCCTTTGAGTGCATTATCTAGGAATGAACCTGGTAGAGCATCCCACACAAACGAATGCTCCACATGCGGGTTTCACATGCCAACAACTCCACAGTCACAGGCAACTTCAGCGCCACAGCCGTTTTCAGATAGCCCTCAATGCAAAGGCTCTAGACGCAAATATTTGTTTGAGAGCTAATTCAATCAAGGAAACACTGCATGTTGGTGAAGGGCATATTGAAGAAGGATCAGCCGAGTGGTTCTTGTGGGAGAACAACTCCATTTGGCTCACTAACTTTACAAACCATCAGGCTTCCAAGCAGCTCTCAAGGAAACTCAGTTTTCACACTCTAGGCTTTGTGCACTTTGAGTGCATTATCTAGGAATGAACCTGGTAGAGCATCCCACACAAACGAATGCTCCACATGCGGGTTTCACATGCCAACATCTCCACAGTCACAGGGAACTTCAGCGCCACAGCCGTTTTCAGATAGCCCTCAATGCAAAGGATCTAGACACAAATATTGGTGTGACAGATAATTCAATCAAGGAAACACTGCATGTTGGTGAAGGGCATATTGAAGAAGGATCAGCCGAGTGGTTCTTGTGGGAGAACAACTCCATTTGGCTCACTAACTTCACACAGCATCAGGCTTCCAAGCAGCTCTCAAGGAAACTCAGTTTTCACACTCTATGCTTCGTGCCCTTTGAGTGCCTAGGACTGAAATGAAGCTTGGTGAGCATCCCACACAAACGAATGCTCCACATGCGGGTTTCACATGCCAACAACTCCACAGTCACAGGGAACTGCAGCGCCACAACCGTTTTCAGATAGCCCTCAATGCAAAGGCTGTAGATGCAAATATTCGTGTGACAGCTAATTCAATCAAGGAAACACTGCATGTTGGTGAAGGGCATATTGAAGAAGGATCAGCCGAGTGGTTCTTGTGGGAGAACAACTCCATTTGGCTCACTAACTTCACACACCATCAGGCTTCCAAGCAGCTCTCAAGGAAACTCAGTTTTCACACTCTATGCTTAGTGCCCTTTGAGTGCCTGGGACTGAAATGAAGCTTGGAGAACAACCCCCACAAACGAATGATCCACATGCGGGTTTCACATGCCACCAACTCCACAGTCACAGGCAACTTCAGCGCCACAGCCGTTTTCAGATAGCCCTCAATGCAAAGGCTCTAGACGCAAATATTGGTGTGAGAGCTAATTCAATCAAGGAAACACTGCATGTTGGTGAAGGGCATATTGAAGAAGGATCAGCCGAGTGGTTCTTGTGGGAGAACAACTCCATTTGGCTCACTAACTTCACACACCATCAGGCTTCCAAGCAGCTCTCAAGGAAACTCAGTTTTCACACTCTATGCTTAGTGCCCTTTGAGTGCATTATCTAGGAATGACCTGGTAGAGCATCCCACACAAACGAATGCTCCATATGCGGGTTTCACATGCCACCAACTCCACATTCACAGGCAACTTCAGCGCCACAGCCGTTTTCAGATAGCCCTCAATGCAAAGATCTAGACGCAAATATTGGTGTGAGAGCTAATTCAATCAAGGAAACACTGCATGTTGGTGAAGGGCATATTGAAGAAGGATCAGCCGAGTGGTTCTTGTGGAGAACAACTCCATTTGGCTCACTAACTTCACACACCATCAGGCTTCCAAGCAGCTCTCAAGGAAACTCAGTTTTCACACTCTATGCTTACTGCCCTTGAGTGCATTATCTAGGAATGAACCTGGTAGAGCATCCCTCAGAAACGAATGCTCCACATGCGGGTTTCACATGCCAACAACTCCACAGTCACAGGCAACTTCAGCGCCACAGCCGTTTTCAGATAGCCCTCAATGCAAAGGCTCTAGACGCAAATATTTGTTTGAGAGCTAATTCAATCAAGGAAACACTGCATGTTGGTGAAGGGCATATTGAAGAAGGATCAGCCGAGTGGTTCTTGTGGGAGAACAACTCCATTTGGCTCACTAACTTTACAAACCATCAGGCTTCCAAGCAGCTCTCAAGGAAACTCAGTTTTCACACTCTAGGCTTTGTGCACTTTGAGTGCATTATCTAGGAATGAACCTGGTAGAGCATCCCACACAAACGAATGCTCCACATGCGGGTTTCACATGCCAACATCTCACAGTCACAGGGAACTTCAGCGCCACAGCCGTTTTCAGATAGCCCTCAATGCAAAGGATCTAGACACAAATATTGGTGTGACAGCTAATTCAATCAAGGAAACACTGCATGTTGGTGAAGGGCATATTGAAGAAGGATCAGCCGAGTGGTTCTTGTGGGAGAACAACTCCATTTGGCTCACTAACTTCACACAGCATCAGGCTTCCAAGCAGCTCTCAAGGAAACTCAGTTTTCACACTCTATGCTTCGTGCCCTTTGAGTGCCTAGGACTGAAATGAAGCTTGGTGAGCATCCCACACAAACGAATGATCCACATGCGGGTTTCACATGCCACCAACTCCACATTCACAGGCAACTTCAGCGCCACAGCCGTTTTCAGATAGCCCTCAATGCAAAGGCTCTAGACGCAAATATTGGTGTGAGAGCTAATTCAATCAAGGAAACACTGCACGTTGGTGAAGGGCATATTGAAGAAGGATCAGCCGAGTGGTTCTTGTGGGAGAACAACTCCATTTGGCTCACTAACTTCACACACCATCAGGCTTCCAAGCAGCTCTCAAGGAAACTCAGTTTTCACACTCTACGCTTAGTGCCCTTTGAGTGCATTATCTAGGAATGAACCTGGTAGAGCATCCCACACAAAAGAAATGCTCCACATGCGGGTTTTACATGCCAACAACTCCACAGTCACATGGAACTGCAGCGCCACAACCGTTTTCAGATAGCCCTCAATGCAAAGGCTGTAGATGCAAATATTCGTGTGACAGCTAATTCAATCAAGGAAACACTGCATGTTGGTGAAGGGCATATTGAAGAAGGATCAGCCGAGTGGTTCTTGTGGGAGAACAACTCCATTTGGCTCACTAACTTCACACACCATCAGGCTTCCAAGCAGCTCTCAAGGAAACTCAGTTTTCACACTCTATGCTTAGTGCCCTTTGAGTGCCTAGGACTGAAATGAAGCTTGGTGAACATCCCACAGAAACGAATGATCCACATGCGGGTTTCACATGCCAACAACTCCACATTCACAGGCAACTTCAGCGCCACAGCCGTTTTCAGACAGTCCTCAATGCAAAGGCTCTAGACGCAAATATTGGTGTGAGAGCTAATTCAATCAAGGAAACACTGCATGTTGGTGAAGGGCATATTGAAGAAGGATCAGCCGAGTGGTTCTTGTGGGAGAACAACTCCATTTGGCTCACTAACTTCACACAGCATAAGGCTTCCAAGCAGCTCTCTAGGAAACTCAGTTTTCACACTCTATGCTTACTGCCCTTTGAGTGCATTATCTAGGAATGAACCTGTAGAGCATCCCACACAAACGAGTGCTCCACATGCGGGTTTCACATGCCACCAACTCCACATTCACAGGCAACTTCAGCGCCACAGCCGTTTTCAGATAGCCCTCAATGCAAAGGATCTAGACGCAAATATTGGTGTGAGAGCTAATTCAATCAAGGAAACACTGCATGTTGGTGAAAGGCATATTGAAGAAGGATCAGCCGAGTGGTTCTTCTTGGAGAACAACTCCATTTGCCTCACTAACTTCACACACCATCAGGCTTCCAAGCAGCTCTCAAGGAAACTCAGTTTTCACACTCTATGCTTACTGCCCTTTGAGTGCATTATCTAGGAATGAACCTGGTAGAGCATCCCACACAAACGAATGCTCCACATGCGGGTTTCACATGCCACCAACTCCACAGTCACAGGCAACTTCAGCGCCACAGCCGTTTTCAGATAGCCATCAATGCAAAGGATCTAGACGCAAATATTGGTGTGAGAGCTAATTCAATCAAGGAAACACTGCATGTTGGTGAAGGGCATATTGAAGAAGGATCAGCCGAGTGGTTCTTGTGGGAGAACAACTCCATTTGGCTCACTAACTTCACACACCATCAGGCTTCCAAGCAGCTCTCAAGGAAACTCAGTTTTCACACTCTATGCTTCGTGCCCTTTGAGTGCATTATCTAGGAATGAACCTGGTAGAGCATCCCACAGAAACGAATGCTCCACATGCGGGTTTCACATGCCAACAACTCCACAGTCACAGGCAACTTCAGCGCCACAGTCGTTTTCAGATAGCCCTCAATGCAAAGGCTGTAGATGCAAATATTCGTGTGACAGCTAATTCAATCAAGGAAACACTGCATGTTGGTGAAGGGCATATTGAAGAAGGATCAGCCGAGTGGTTCTTGTGGGAGAACAACTCCATTTGGCTCACTAACTTCACACACCATCAGGCTTCCAAGCAGCTCTCAAGGAAACTCAGTTTTCACATCTATGCTTAGTGCCATTTGAGTGCATTATCTAGGAATGAACCTGGTAGAGCATCCCACACAAACGAATGATCCACATGCGGGTTTCACATGCCACCAACTCCACAGTCACAGGCAACTTCAGCGCCACAGCCGTTTTCAGATAGCCCTCAATTCAAAGGATCTAGACTCAAATATTTGTTTGAGAGGTAATTCAATCAAGGCAACACTGCATGTTGGTGAAGGGCATATTGAAGAAGGATCAGCCGAGTGGTTCTTGTGGGAGAACAACTCCATTTGGCTCACTAACTTCACACAGCATCAGGCTTCCAAGCAGCTCTCAAGGAAACTCAGTTTTCACACTCTATGCTTAGTGCCCTTTGAGTGCCTAGGACTGAAATGAACCTGGTAGAGCATCCCACACAAACGAATGCTCCACATGCGGGTTTCACATGCCACCAACTCCACAGTCACAGGCAACTTCAGCGACAAAGCCGTTTTCAGATAGCCCTCAATGCAAAGGCTCTAGACGCAAATATTGGTGTGACAGCTAATTCAATCAAGGAAACACTGCATGTTGGTGAAGGGCATATTGAAGAAGGATCAGCCGAGTGGTTCTTGTGGGAGAACAACTCCATTTGGCTCACTAACTTCACACACCATCAGGCTTCCAAGCAGCTCTCAAGGAAACTCAGTTTTCACACTCTATGTTTTGTGCCCTTTGAGTGCCTAGGACTGAAATGAACCTGGTAGAGCATCCCACAGAAACGAATGCTCCACATGCGGGTTTCACATGCCACCAACTCCACAGTCACAGGCAACTTCAGTGCCACAGCCATTTTCAGATAGCTCTCAATGCAAAGGCTGTAGATGCTAATATTGGTGTGACAGCTAATTCAATCAAGGAAACACTGCATGTTGGTGAAGGGCATATTGAAGAAGGATCAGCCGAGTGGTTCTTGTGGGAGAACAACTCCATTTGGCTAACTAACTTCACACAGCATAAGGCTTCCAAGCAGCTCTCAAGGAAACTCAGTTTTCACACTCTATGCTTAGTGCCCTTTGAGTGCCTAGGACTGAAATGAAGGTTGGTGTACATCCCACAGAAACGAATGCTCCAGATGCGGGTTTCACATGCCAACAACTCCACAGTCACAGGCAACTTCAGCGCCACAGCCGTTTTCAGATAGCCATCAATGCAAAGGATCTAGACGCAAATATTGGTGTGAGAGCTAATTCAATCAAGGCAACACTGCATGTTGGTGAGGGCATATTGAAGAAGGATCAGCCGAGTGGTTCTTGTGGGAGAACAACTCCATTTGGCTCACTAACTTCACACACCATCAGGCTTCCAAGCAGCTCTCAAGGAAACTCAGTTTTCACACTCTATGCTTCGTGCCCTTTGAGTGCCTAGGACTGAAATGAACCTGGTAGAGCATCCCACACAAACGAATGCTCCACATGCGGGTTTCACATGCCACCAACTCCACAGTCACAGGCAACTTCAGCGCCACAGCCGTTTTCAGATAGCCCTCGATGCAAAGGCTCTAGACGCAAATATTGTTGTGAGAGCTAATTCAATCAAGGAAACACTGCATGTTGGTGAAGGGCATATTGAAGAAGGATCAGCCGAGTGGTTCTTGTGGGAGAACAACTCCATTTGGCTAACTAACTTCACACAGCATCAGGCTTCCAAGCAGCTCTCAAGGAAACTCAGTTTTCACACTCTATGTTTCGTGCCCTTTGAGTGCCTAGGACTGAAATGAACCTGGTAGAGCATCCCACACAAACGAATGCTCCACATGCGGATTTCACATGCCACCAACTCCACATTCACAGGCAACTTCAGCGCCACAGCCTTTTTCAGATAGCTCTCAATGCAAAGGCTGTAGATGCTAATATTGGTGTGAGAGCTAATTCAATCAAGGAAACACTGCATGTTGGTGAAGGGCATATTGAAGAAGGATCAGCCGAGTGGTTCTTGTGGGAGAACAACTCCATTTGGCTCACTAACTTCACACACCATCAGGCTTCCAAGCAGCTCTCAAGGAAACTCAGTTTTCACACTCTATGCTTAGTGCCCTTTGAGTGCATTATCTAGAAATGAACCTGGTAGAGCATCCCACACAAACGAATGCTCCACATGCGGGTTTCACATGCCAACATCTCCACAGTCACAGGGAACTTCAGTGCCACAGCCGTTTTCAGATAGCCCTCAATGCAAAGGCTCTAGACACAAATATTGGTGTGAGAGCTAATTCAATCAAGGAAACACTGCATGTTGGTGAAGGGCATATTGAAGAAGGATCAGCCGAGTGGTTCTTGTGGGAGAACAACTCCATTTGGCTCACTAACTTCACACACCATCAGGCTTCCAAGCAGCTCTCAAGGAAACTCAGTTTTCACACTCTATGCTTCGTGCCCTTTGAGTGCCTAGGACTGAAATGAAGCTTGGTGAGCATCCCACACAAACGAATGATCCACATGCGGGTTTCACATGCCACCAACTCCACATTCACAGGCAACTTCAGCGCCACAGCCGTTTTCAGATAGCCCTCAATGCAAAGGCTCTAGACGCAAATATTGGTGTGAGAGCTAATTCAATCAAGGAAACACTGCACGTTGGTGAAGGGCATATTGAAGAAGGATCAGCCGAGTGGTTCTTGTGGGAGAACAACTCCATTTGGCTCACTAACTTCACACACCATCAGGCTTCCAAGCAGCTCTCAAGGAAACTCAGTTTTCACACTCTATGCTTAGTGCCCTTTGAGTGCATTATCTAGGAATGAACCTGGTAGAGCATCCCACACAAACGAATGCTCCAGATGCGGGTTTCACATGCCACCAACTCCACAGTCTCAGGAAACTTCAGCGCCACAGCCGTTTTCAGATAGCCCTCAATGCAAAGGATCTAGACTCAAATATTTCTTTGAGAGCTAATTCAATCAAGGAAACACTGCGTGTTGGTGAAGGGCATATTGAAGAAGGATTAGCCGAGTGGTTCTTGTGGGAGAACAACTCCATTTGGCTCACTAACTTCACACACCATCAGGCTTCCAAGCAGCTCTCAAGGAAACTCAGTTTTCAAACTCTATGCTTAGTGCCCTTTGAGGGCATTATCTAGGAATGAACCTGGTAGAGCATCCCACACAAACGAATGCTCCACATGCGGGTTTCACATGCCACCAACTCCACAGTCACAGGCAACTTCAGCGCCACAGCCGTTTTCAGACAGTCCTCAATGCAAAGGCTCTAGACGCAAATATTGGTGTGAGAGCTAATTCAATCAAGGAAACACTGCATGTTGGTGAAGGGCATATTGAAGAAGGATCAGCCGAGTGGTTCTTGTGGGAGAACAACTCCATTTGGCTCACTAACTTCACACACCATCAGGCTTCCAAGCAGCTCTCAAGGAAACTCAGTTTTCACACTCTATGTTTTGTGCCCTTTGAGTGCCTAGGACTGAAATGAACCTGGTAGAGCATCCCACAGAAACGAATGCTCCACAGGCGGGTTTCACATGCCACCAACTCCACAGTCACAGGCAACTTCAGTGCCAAAGCCATTTTCAGATAGCTCTCAATGCAAAGGCTGTAGATGCTAATATTGGTGTGACAGCTAATTCAATCAAGGAAACACTGCATGTTGGTGAAGGGCATATTGAAGAAGCATCAGCCGAGTGGTTCTTGTGGGAGAACAACTCCATTTGGCTAACTAACTTCACATACCATCAGGCTTCCAAGCAGCTCTCAAGGAAACTCAGCTTTCACACTCTATGCTTAGTGCCCTTTGAGTGCCTAGGACTGAAATGAAGGTTGGTGTACATCCCACAGAAACGAATGCTCCACATGCGGGTTTCACATGCCACCAACTCCACAGTCACAGGCAACTTCAGCGCCACAGCCGTTTTCAGATACCCCTCAATGCAAAGGCTCTAGACGCAAATATTGGTGTGAGAGCTAATTCAATCAAGGAAACACTGCATGTTGGTGAAGGGCATATTGAAGAAGGATCAGCCAAGTGGTTCTTGTGGGAGAACAACTCCATTTGGCTCATTAACTTCACAAACCATTTGGCTTCCAAGCAGATCTCAAGGAAACTCAGTTTTCAAACTCTATGCTTAGTGCCCTTTGAGTGCATTATCTAGGAATGAACCTGGTAGAGCATCCCACACAAACGAATGCTCCACATGCGGGTTTCACATGCCAACAACTCCACATTCTCAGGCAACTTAAGCGCCACAGTCGTTTTCAGATAGCCCTCAATGCAAAGGCTCTAGACGCAAATATTGGTGTGACAGCTAATTCAATCTAGGAAACATTGCATGTTGGTGAAGGGCATATTGAAGAAGGATCAGCCGAGTGGTTCTTGTGGGAGAACAACTCCATTTGGCTCACTAACTTCACACACCATCAGGCTTCCAAGCAGCTCTCAAGGAAACTCAGTTTTCACACTCTATGCTTAGTGCCCTTTGAGTGCCTAGGACTGAAATGAACCTGGTAGAGCATCCCACACAAACGAATGATCCACATGCGGGTTTCACATGCCACCAACGCCCCAGTCACAGGCAACTTCAGCGCCACAGCCGTTTTCAGATAGCCCTCAATGCAAAGGCTCTAGACGCAAATATTGGTGTGAGAGCTAATTCAATCAAGGAAACACTGCATGTTGGTGAAGGGCATATTGAAGAAGGATCAGCCGAGTGGTTCTTGTGGGAGAACAACTCCATTTGGCTCACTAACTTCACACATCATCAGTCTTCCAAGCAGCTCTCAAGGAAACTCAGTTTTCACACTCTATGTTTTGTGCCCTTTGAGTGCCTAGGACTGAAATGAACCTGGTAGAGCATCCCACAGAAACGAATGCTCCACATGCGGGTTTCACATGCCACCAACTCCACAGTCACAGGCAACTTCAGTGCCACAGCCATTTTCAGATAGCCCTCAATGCAAAGGCTCTAGATGCTAATATTGGTGTGACAGCTAATTCAATCAAGGAAACACTGCATGTTGGTGAAGGGCATATTGAAGAAGGATCAGCCGAGTGGTTCTTGTGGGAGAACAACTCCATTTGGCTCACTAACTTCACACACCATCAGGCTTCCAAGCAGCTCTCAAGGAAACTCAGTTTTCACACTCTATGCTTAGTGCCCTTTGAGTGCCTAGGACTGAAATGAAGGTTGGTGTACATCCCACAGAAACGAATGCTCCAGATGCGGGTTTCACATGCCACCAACTCCACAGTCACAGGCAACTTCAGCGCCACAGCCGTTTTCAGATAGCCATCAATGCAAAGGATCTAGACGCAAATATTGGTGTGAGAGCTAATTCAATCAAAGCAACACTGCATGTTGGTGAAGGGCATATTGAAGAAGGATCAGCCGAGTGGTTCTTGTGGGAGAACAACTCCATTTGGCTCACTAACTTCACACATCATCAGGCTTTCAAGCAGATCTCAAGGAAACTCAGTTTTCACACTCTATGCTTAGTGCCCTTTGAGTGCCTAGGACTGAAATGAAGCTTGGAGAGCATCCCACACAAACGAATGATCCACATGCGGGTTTCACATGCCACCAACTCCACATTCACAGGCAACTTCACCGCCACAGCCGTTTTCAGATAGCCCTCAATGCAAAGGCTCTAGACGCAAATATTGGTGTGAGAGCTAATTCAATCAAGGAAACACTGCACGTTGGTGAAGGGCATATTGAAGAAGGATCAGCCGAGTGGTTCTTGTGGGAGAACAACTCCATTTGGCTCACTAACTTCACACACCATCAGGCTTCCAAGCAGCTCTCAAGGAAACTCAGTTTTCACACTCTATGCTTAGTGCCCTTTGAGTGCCTAGGACTGAAATGAACCTGGTAGAGCATCCCACACAAACGAATGATCCACATGCGGGTTTCACATGCCACCAACTCCACAGTCACAGGCAACTTCAGCGCCACAGCCGTTTTCAGATAGCCCTCAATGCAAAGGATCTAGACTCAAATATTTCTTTGAGAGCTAATTCAATCAAGGAAACACTGCGTGTTGGTGAAGGGCATATTGAAGAAGGATTAGCCGAGTGGTTCTTGTGGGAGAACAACTCCATTTGGCTCACTAACTTCACACAGCATAAGGCTTCCAAGCAGATCTCAAGGAAACTCAGTTTTCAAACTCTATGCTTAGTGCCCTTTGAGTGCATTATCTAGGAATGAACCTGGTAGAGCATCCCACACAAACGAATGCTCCACATGCGGGTTTCACATGCCAACAACTCCACATTCTCAGGCAACTTCAGCGCCACAGCCGTTTTCAGATAGCCCTCAATGCAAAGGCTCTAGACGCAAATATTGGTGTGACAGCTAATTCAATCTAGGAAACATTGCATGTTGGTGAAGGGCATATTGAAGAAGGATCAGCCGAGTGGTTCTTGTGGGAGAACAACTCCATTTGGCTCACTAACTTCACACACCATCAGGCTTCCAAGCAGCTCTCAAGGAAACTCAGTTTTCACACTCTATGCTTAGTGCCCTTTGAGTGCCTAGGACTGAAATGAACCTGGTAGAGCATCCCACACAAACGAATGATCCACATGCGGGTTTCACATGCCACCAACGCCCCAGTCACAGGCAACTTCAGCGCCACAGCCGTTTTCAGATAGCCCTCAATGCAAAGGCTCTAGACGCAAATATTGGTGTGAGAGCTAATTCAATCAAGGAAACACTGCATGTTGGTGAAGGGCATATTGAAGAAGGATCAGCCGAGTGGTTCTTGTGGGAGAACAACTCCATTTGGCTCACTAACTTCACACATCATCAGGCTTTCAAGCAGCTCTCAAGGAAACTCAGTTTTCACACTCTATGCTTAGTGCCCTTTGAGTGCATTATCTAGGAATGAACCTGGTAGATCATCCCTCAGAAACGAATGCTCCACAGGCGGGTTTCACATGCCACCAACTCCACATTCACAGGCAACTGCAGCGCCACAGCCGTTTTCAGATAGCCCTCAATGCAAAGGCTCTAGACGCAAATATTGGTGTGACAGCTAATTCAATCAAGGAAACACTGCATGTTGGTGAAGGGCATATTGAAGAAGGATCAGCCGAGTGGTTCTTGTGGGAGAACAACTCCATTTGGCTCACTAACTTCACACATCATCAGTCTTCCAAGCAGCTCTCAAGGAAACTCAGTTTTCACACTCTATGTTTTGTGCCCTTTGAGTGCCTAGGACTGAAATGAACCTGGTAGAGCATCCCACAGAAACGAATGCTCCACATGCGGGTTTCACATGCCACCAACTCCACAGTCACAGGCAACTTCAGTGCCACAGCCATTTTCAGATAGCCCTCAATGCAAAGGCTCTAGATGCTAATATTGGTGTGACAGCTAATTCAATCAAGGAAACACTGCATGTTGGTGAAGGGCATATTGAAGAAGGATCAGCCGAGTGGTTCTTGTGGGAGAACAACTCCATTTGGCTCACTAACTTCACACAGCATCAGGCTTCCAAGCAGCTCTCAAGGAAACTCAGTTTTCACACTCTATGCTTAGTGCCCTTTGAGTGCCTAGGACTGAAATGAAGGTTGGTGTACATCCCACAGAAACGAATGCTCCACATGCGGGTTTCACATGCCACCAACTCCACAGTCACAGGCAACTTCAGCGCCACAGCCGTTTTCAGATAGCCATCAATGCAAAGGATCTAGACGCAAATATTGGTGTGAGAGCTAATTCAATCAAAGCAACACTGCATGTTGGTGAAGGGCATATTGAAGAAGGATCAGCCGAGTGGTTCTTGTGGGAGAACAACTCCATTTGGCTCACTAACTTCACACATCATCAGGCTTTCAAGCAGATCTCAAGGAAACTCAGTTTTCACACTCTATGCTTAGTGCCCTTTGAGTGCCTAGGACTGAAATGAAGCTTGGAGAGCATCCCACACAAACGAATGATCCACATGCGGGTTTCACATGCCACCAACTCCACATTCACAGGCAACTTCACCGCCACAGCCGTTTTCAGATAGCCCTCAATGCAAAGGCTCTAGACGCAAATATTGGTGTGAGAGCTAATTCAATCAAGGAAACACTGCATGTTGGTGAAGGGCATATTGAAGAAGGATCAGCCGAGTGGTTCTTGTGGGAGAACAACTCCATTTGGCTCACTAACTTCACACAGCATCAGGCTTCCAAGCAGCTCTCAAGGAAACTCAGTTTTCACACTCTATGCTTAGTGCCCTTTGAGGCATTATCTAGGAATGAACCTGGTAGAGCATCCCTCAGAAACGAATGATCCACATGCGGGTTTCACATGCCACCAACTCCACATTCTCAGGCAACTTCAGCGCCATAGCCGTTTTCAGATAGCCCTCAATGCAAAGGCTCTAGACGCAAATATTGCTGTGATAGCTAATTCAATCAAGGAAACACTGCATGTTCGTGAAGGGCATATTGAAGAAGGATCAGCCGAGTGGTTCTTGTGGGAGAACAACTCCATTTGGCTCACTAACTTCACACACCATCAGGCTTCCAAGCAGCTCTCAAGGAAACTCAGTTTTCACACTCTATGCTAAGTGCCCTTGGAGTGCCTAGGACTGACATGAAGCTTGGAGAGCATCCCACACAAATGATTACTCCACATGCGGGTTTCACATGCCACCAACTCCACAGTCACAGGCAACTTCAGTGCCACAGCCGTTTTCAGATAGCACTCAATGCAAAGGATCTAGACACAAATATTGGTGTGAGAGCTAATTCAATCAAGGAAACACTGCATGTTGGTGAAGGGCATATTGAAGAAGGATCAGCCGAGTGGTTCTTGTGGGAGAACAACTCCATTTGGCTCACTAACTTCACACAGCATCAGGCTTCCAAGCAGCTCTCAAGGAAACTCAGTTTTCACACTCTATGCTTAGTGCCCTTTGAGTGCATTATCTAGGAATGAACCTGGCAGAGCATCCCACACAAACGAATGCTCCACATGCGGGTTTCACATGCCACCAACTCCACAGTCACAGGCAACTTCAGCACCACAGCCGTTTTCAGATAGCCCTCAATGCAAAGGCTCTAGACGCAAATATTGGTGTGACAGCTAATTCAATCAAGGAAACACTGCATGTTGGTGAAGGGCATATTGAAGAAGGATCAGCCGAGTGGTTCTTGTGGGAGAACAACTCCATTTGGCTCACTAACTTCACACACCATCAGGCTTCCAAGCAGCTCTCAAGGAAACTCAGTTTTCACACTCTATGCTTAGTGCCCTTTGAGTGCATTATCTAGGAATGAACCTGGTAGAGCATCCCACAGAAACGAATGATCCACATGGGGGTTTCACATGCCACCAACTCCACATTCTCAGGCAACTTCAGCGCCATAGCCGTTTTCAGATAGCCCTCAATGCAAAGGCTCTAGACGCAAATATTGCTGTAACAGCTAATTCAATCAAGGAAACACTGCATGTTCGTGAAGGGCATATTGAAGAAGGATCAGCCGAGTGGTTCTTGTGAGAGAACAAATCCATTTGGCTCACTAACTTCACACACCATCAGGCTTCCAAGCAGCTCTCAAGGAAACTCAGTTTTAACACTCTATGTTTCGTGCCCTTTGAGTGCCTAGGACTGAAATGAAGCTTGTTGAGCATCCCAGACAAACGAATGATCCACATGCGGGTTTCACATGCCACCAACTCCACATTCACAGGCAACTTCAGCGCCACAGCCGTTTTCAGATAGCTCTCAATGCAAAGGCTGTAGATGCAAATATTGGTGTGAGAGCTAATTCAATCAAGGAAACACTGCATGTTGGTGAAGGGCATATTGAAGAAGGATCAGCCGAGTGGTTCTTGTGGGAGAACAACTCCATTTGGCTCACTAGCTTCACACACCATCAGGCTTCCAAGCAGCTCTCAATGAAACCCAGTTTTCACACTCTATGCTTAGTGCCCTTTGAGTGCATTATCTAGGAATGAACCTCGTAGAGCATCCCACACAAACGAATGATCCACATGCGGGTTTCACATGCCACCAACTCCACAGTCACAGGCAACTTCAGCACCACAGCCGTTTTCAGATAGCCCTCAATGCAAAGGCTCTAGACGCAAATATTGCTGTGACAGCTAATTCAATCAAGGAAACACTGCATGTTGGTGAAGGGCATATTGAAGAAGGATCAGCCGAGTGGTTCTTGTTGGAGAACAACTCCATTTGGCTCACTAGCTTCACACACCATCAGGCTTCCAAGCAGCTCTCAATGAAACCCAGTTTTCACACTCTATGCTTAGTGCCCTTTGAGTGCATTATCTAGGAATGAACCTCGTAGAGCATCCCACACAAACGAATGATCCACATGCGGGTTTCACATGCCACCAACTCCACAGTCACAGGCAACTTCAGCACCACAGCCGTTTTCAGATAGCCCTCAATGCAAAGTCTCTAGACGCAAATATTGCTGTGACAGCTAATTCAATCAAGGAAACACTGCATGTTGGTGAAGGGCATATTGAAGAAGGATCAGCCGAGTGGTTCTTGTGGGAGAACAACTCCATTTGGCTCACTAACTTCACACACCATCAGGCTTCCAAGCAGCTCTCAAGGAAACTCAGTTTTCACACTCTAGGCTTAATGCCCTTTGAGTGCATAATCTAGTAATGAACCTGGTGGAGCATCCCACAGAAACCAATGCTCCACATGCTGGTTTCACATGCCACCAACTCCACATTCACAGAAAACTTCAGCGCCACAGCCGTTTTCAGATAGCCCTCAATGCAAAGGCTCTAGACGCAAATATTGGTGTGACAGCTAATTCAATCAAGGAAACACTGCATGTTGGTGAAGGGCATATTGAAGAAGGATCAGCCGAGTGGTTCTTGTGGGAGAACAACTCCATTTGGCTAACTAACTTCACACACCATCTGGCTTCCAAGCAGCTCTCAAGGAAACTCAGTTTTCACACTCTATGCTTAGTGCCCTTTGA
Source organism: Ochotona princeps (assembly GCF_030435755.1). NCBI lineage: Eukaryota > Metazoa > Chordata > Mammalia > Lagomorpha > Ochotonidae > Ochotona > Ochotona princeps. Next base: position 35,929 of record NW_026700195.1, read on the forward strand.
GGCATTATCTAGGAATGAACCTGGTAGAGCATCCCTCAGAAACGAATGATCCACATGCGGGTTTCACATGCCACCAACTCCACAGTCACAGGCAACTTCAGCGCCACAGCCGTTTTCAGATAGCCATCAATGCAAAGGATCTAGACGCAAATATTGGTGTGAGAGCTAATTCAATCAAAGCAACACTGCATGTTGGTGAAGGGCATATTGAAGAAGGATCAGCCGAGTGGTTCTTGTGGGAGAACAACTCCATTTGGCTCACTAACTTCACACATCATCAGGCTTTCAAGCAGATCTCAAGGAAACTCAGTTTTCACACTCTATGCTTAGTGCCCTTTGAGTGCCTAGGACTGAAATGAAGCTTGGAGAGCATCCCACACAAACGAATGATCCACATGCGGGTTTCACATGCCACCAACTCCACATTCACAGGCAACTTCACCGCCACAGCCGTTTTCAGATAGCCCTCAATGCAAAGGCTCTAGACGCAAATATTGTTGTGAGAGCTAATTCAATCAAGGAAACACTGCATGTTGGTGAAGGGCATATTGAAGAAGGATCAGCCGAGTGGTTCTTGTGGGAGAACAACTCCATTTGGCTCACTAACTTCACACAGCATCAGGCTTCCAAGCAGCTCTCAAGGAAACTCAGTTTTCACACTCTATGCTTAGTGCCCTTTGAGGCATTATCTAGGAATGAACCTGGTAGAGCATCCCTCAGAAACGAATGATCCACATGCGGGTTTCACATGCCACCAACTCCACATTCTCAGGCAACTTCAGCGCCATAGCCGTTTTCAGATAGCCCTCAATGCAAAGGCTCTAGACGCAAATATTGCTGTGATAGCTAATTCAATCTAGGAAACACTGCATGTTGGTGAAGGGCATATTGAAGAAGGATCAGCCGAGTGGTTCTTGTGGGAGAACAACTCCATTTGGCTCACTAACTTCACACACCATCAGGCTTCCAAGCAGCTCTCAAGGAAACTCAGTTTTCACACTCTATGCTAAGTGCCCTTGGAGTGCCTAGGACTGACATGAAGCTTGGAGAGCATCCCACACAAATGATTACTCCACATGCGGGTTTCACATGCCACCAACTCCACAGTCACAGGCAACTTCAGTGCCACAGCCGTTTTCAGATAGCACTCAATGCAAAGGATCTAGACACAAATATTGGTGTGAGAGCTAATTCAATCAAGGAAACACTGCATGTTGGTGAAGGGCATATTGAAGAAGGATCAGCCGAGTGGTTCTTGTGGGAGAACAACTCCATTTGGCTCACTAACTTCACACAGCATCAGGCTTCCAAGCAGCTCTCAAGGAAACTCAGTTTTCACACTCTATGCTTAGTGCCCTTTGAGTGCATTATCTAGGAATGAACCTGGCAGAGCATCCCACACAAACGAATGCTCCACATGCGGGTTTCACATGCCAACAACTCCACATTCTCAGGCAACTTCAGCACCACAGCCGTTTTCAGATAGCCCTCAATGCAAAGGCTCTAGACGCAAATATTGGTGTGACAGCTAATTCAATCAAGGAAACACTGCATGTTGGTGAAGGGCATATTGAAGAAGGATCAGCCGAGTGGTTCTTGTGGGAGAACAACTCCATTTGGCTCACTAACTTCACACACCATCAGGCTTCCAAGCAGCTCTCAAGGAAACTCAGTTTTCACACTCTATACTTAGTGCCCTTTGAGTGCATTTTCTAGGAATGAACCTGGTAGAGCATCCCACAGAAACGAATGATCCACATGGGGGTTTCACATGCCACCAACTCCACATTCTCAGGCAAGTTCAGCGCCATAGCCGTTTTCAGATAGCCCTCAATGCAAAGGCTCTAACGCAAATATTGCTGTAACAGCTAATTCAATCAAGGAAACACTGCATGTTGGTGAAGGGCATATTGAAGAAGGATCAGCCGAGTGGTTCTTGTGAGAGAACAAATCCATTTGGCTCACTAACTTCACACACCATCAGGCTTCCAAGCAGCTCTCAAGGAAACTCAGTTTTCACACTCTATGCTTCGTGCCCTTTGAGTGCCTAGGACTGAAATGAAGCTTGTTGAGCATCCCAGACAAACGAATGATCCACATGCGGGTTTCACATGCCACCAACTCCACATTCACAGGCAACTTCAGCGCCACAGCCGTTTTCAGATAGCTCTCAATGCAAAGGCTGTAGATGCAAATATTGGTGTGAGAGCTAATTCAATCAAGGAAACACTGCATGTTGGTGAAGGGCATATTGAAGAAGGATCAGCCGAGTGGTTCTTGTTGGAGAACAACTCCATTTGGCTCACTAGCTTCACACACCATCAGGCTTCAAAGCAGCTCTCAATGAAACCCAGTTTTCACACTCTATGCTTAGTGCCCTTTGAGTGCATTATCTAGGAATGAACCTCGTAGAGCATCCCACACAAACGAATGCTCCACATGCGGGTTTCACATGCCACCAACTCCACAGTCACAGGCAACTTCAGCACCACAGCCGTTTTCAGATAGCCCTCAATGCAAAGGCTCTAGACGCAAATATTGCTGTGACAGCTAATTCAATCAAGGAAACACTGCATGTTGGTGAAGGGCATATTGAAGAAGGATCAGCCGAGTGGTTCTTGTTGGAGAACAACTCCATTTGGCTCACTAGCTTCACAAACCATCAGGCTTCCAAGCAGCTCTCAATGAAACCCAGTTTTCACACTCTATGCTTAGTGCCCTTTGAGTGCATTATCTAGGAATGAACCTCGTAGAGCATCCCACACAAACGAATGCTCCACATGCGGGTTTCACATGCCACCAACTCCACAGTCACGGGCAACTTCAGCACCACAGCCGTTTTCAGATAGCCCTCAATGCAAAGGCTCTAGACGCAAATATTGCTGTGACAGCTAATTCAATCAAGGAAACACTGCATGTTCGTGAAGGGCATATTGAAGAAGGATCAGCCGAGTGGTTCTTGTGGGAGAACAACTCCATTTGGCTCACTAACTTCACACACCATCAGGCTTCCAAGCAGCTCTCAAGGAAACTCAGTTTTCACACTCTAGGCTTAATGCCCTTTGAGTGCATAATCTAGTAATGAACCTGGTGGAGCATCCCACAGAAACCAATGCTCCACATGCTGGTTTCACATGCCACCAACTCCACATTCACAGAAAACTTCAGCGCCACAGCCGTTTTCAGATAGCCCTCAATGCAAAGGCTCTAGACGCAAATATTGGTGTGAGAGCTAATTCAATCAAGGAAACACTGCATGTTGGTGAAGGGCATATTGAAGAAGGATCAGCCGAGTGGTTCTTGTGGGAGAACAACTCCATTTGGCTCACTAACTTCACACACCATCTGGCTTCCAAGCAGCTCTCAAGGAAACTCAGTTTTCACACTCTATGCTTAGTGCCCTTTGAGTGCCTAGGACTGAAATGAACCTTGTTGAGCATCCCACACAAACGAATGATCCACATGCGGGTTTCACATGCCACCAACTCCACATTCACAGGCAACTTCAGCGCCACAGCCATTTTCAGATAGCTCTCAATACAAAGGCTGTAGATGCTAATATTGGTGTGAGAGCTAATTCAATCAAGGAAACACTGCATGTTGGTGAAGGGCATATTGAAGAAGGATCAGCCGAGTGGTTCTTGTGGGAGAACAACTCCATTTGGCTCACTAACTTCACAAACCATCTGGCTTCCAAGCAGCTCTCAAGGAAACTCAGTTTTCACACTCTATGCTTAGTGCCCTTTGAGTGCATTATCTAGGAATGAACCTGGTAGAGCATCCCACACAAACCAATGCTCCACATGCGGGTTTCACATGCCACCAACTCCACAGTCACAGGCAACTTCAGCGCCACAACCGTTTTCAGATAGCCCTCAATGCAAAGGCTCTAGACGCAAATATTGGTGTGACAGCTAATTCAATCAAGGAAACACTGCATGTTGGTGAAGGGCATATTGAAGAAGAATCAGCCGAGTGGTTCTTGTGGGAGAACAACTCCATTTGGCTCACTAACTTCACACACCATCAGGCTTACAAGCAGCTCTCAAGGAAACTCAGTTTTCACACTCTATGCTTCATGCCCTTTGAGTGCCTGGGACTGAAATGAAGCTTGGTGAACATCCCACAGAATCGAATGATCCTCATGCGGGTTGCACATGCCACCAACTCCACGTTCTCAGGCAACTTTAGCGAGACAGCCGTTTTCAGATAGCCCTCAATGCAAAGGCTGTAGATGCTAATATTGGTGTGACAGCTAATTCAATCAAGGAAACACTGCATGTTGATGAAGGGCATATTGAAGAAGGATCAGCCGAGTGGTTCTTGTGGGAGAACAACTCCATTTGGCTCACTAACTTCACACACCATCAGGCTTCCAAGCAGCTCTCAAGGAAACTCAGTTTTCACACTCTATGCTTCGTGCCCTTTGAGTGCCAAGGACTGAAATGAAGCTTGGTGAGCATCCCACACAAACCAATGCTCCACATGCGGGTTTCACATGCCACCAACTCCACAGTCACAGGCAACTTCAGCGCCACAGCCGTTTTCAGATACCCCTCAATGCAAAGGCTCTAGGCGCAAATATTGGTGTGAGAGCTAATTCAATCAAGGAAACACTGCATGTTGCTGAAGCGCATATTGAAGAAGAATCAGCCCAGTGGTCCTTGTGGGAGAACAACTCCATTTGGCTCACTAACTTCACACACCATCAGGCTTCCAAGCAGCTCTCAAGGAAACTCAGTTTTCACACTCCAGGCTTAATGCCTTTTGAGTGCCTAGGACTGAAATGAAGCTTGGTGAGCATCCCACACAAACCAATGCTCCACATGCGGGTTTCACATGCCACCAACTCCACATTCACAGACAACTTCAGCGCCAAAGCCGTTTTCAGCTAGCCCTCAATACAAAGGATCTAGGCGCAAATATTGGTGTGAGAGCTAATTCAATCAAGGAAACACTGCATGTTGGTGAAGCGTATATTGAAGAAGAATCAGCCTAGTGGTTCTTGTGGGAGAACAACTCCATTTGGCTCACTAACTTCACACAGCATCAGGCTTCCAAGCAGCTATCAAGGAAACTCAGTTTTCACACTCTATGCTTCGTGCCCTTTGAGTGCCAAGGACTGAAATGAAGCTTGGTGAGCTTCCCAAACAAACCAATGCTCCACATGCGGGTATCACATGCCACCAACTCTACATTGACAGGCAACCTCCTAGCCAAAGCCGTTTTCAGATAGCACTCAATACAAAGGCTCTAGGAGCAAATATTGGTGTGAGAGCTATTTCAATCAAGGAAACATTGCATGTTGGTGAAGGGCATATTGAAGAAGGATCAGCCGAGTGGTTCTTGTGGGAGAACAACTCCATTTGGCTCACTAACTTCACACACCATCAGGCTTCCAAGCAGCTCTCAAGGAAACTCAGTTTTCACACTCTATGCTTAGTGCCCTTTGAGTGCATTATCTAGGAATGAACCTGGTAGAGCATCCCACACAAACGAATGCTCCACATGCGGGTTTCACATGCCACCAACTCCACATTCACAGACAACTTCAGCGCCACAGCCGTTTTCAGTTAGCCCTCAATGCAAAGGCTCTAGACGCTAATATTGGTGTGACAGCTAATTCAATCAAGGAAACACTGCATGTTGGTGAAGGGCATATTGAAGAAGGATCAGCCGAGTGGTCCTTGTGGGAGAACAACTCCATTTGGCTCACTAACTTCACACACCATCAGGCTTCCAAGCAGCTCTCAAGGAAACTCAGTTTTCACACTCTATGCTTAATGCCCTTTGAGTGCCAAGGACTGAAATGAAGCTTGGTGAGCTTCCGACACAAACCAATGCTCCACATGCGGGTTTCACATGCCACCAACTCCACATTCACAGACAACTTAAGCGCCACAGCCGTTTTCAGATAGCCCTCAATGCAAAGGCTCTAGATGCTAATATTGGTGTGAGAGCTAATTCAATCAAGGAAACACTGCATGTTGGTGAAGGGCATATTGAAGAAGGATCAGCCGAGTGGTTCTTGTGGGAGAACAACTCCAATTGGCTCACTAACTTCACACACCATCAGGCTTCCAAGCAGCTCTCAAGGAAACTCAGTTTTCACACTCTATGCTTAGTGCCCTTTGAGTGCATTATCTAGGAATGAACCTGGTAGAGCATCCCACACAAAAGAATGCTCCACATGCGGGTTTCACATGCCACCAACTCCACATTCACAGGCAACTTCAGCGCCACAGCCGTTTTCAGATAGCCCTCAATGCAAAGATTCTAGACGCAAATATTGGTGTGACAGCTAATTCAATCAAGGAAACACTGCATGTTGGTGAAGGGCATATTGAAGAAGGATCAGCCGAGTGGTTCTTGTGGGAGAACAACTCCATTTGGCTCACTAACTTCACACACCATCAGGCTTCCAAGCAGCTCTCAAGAAAGCTCAGTTTTCACACTCTAGGCTTAATGCCCTTTGAGTGCCAAGGACTGAAATGAAGCTTGGTGAGCATCCCACACAAACCAATGCTCCACATCCAGGTTTCACATGCCACCAACAACTCCACATTCACAGACAACTTCAGCGTCAAAGGCTGTTTTCTGATAGCCCTCAATGCAAAGGATCTAGACGCAAATATTGGTGTGAGAGCTAATTCAATCAAGGAATCACTGCATGTTGGTGAATCGCATAATGAAGTAGAATCAGCTGAGTGGTTCTTGTGGGAGAACAACTCCATTTGGCTCACTAACTTCACACACCATCAGGCTTCCAAGCAGCTCTCAAGGAAACTCAGTTTTCACACTACAGGCTTAATGCCTTTTGAGTGCCTAGGACTGAAATGAAGCTTGGTGAGCATCCCACACAAACCAATGCTCCACATGCGGGTTTCACATGCCACCTACTCCACAGTCACAGACAACTTCAGTGCCAAAGCTGTTTTCAGATAGCCATCAATACAAAGGCTCTAGACGCAAATATTGGTGTGAGAGCTAATTCAATCAAGGAAACACTGCATGTTGGTGAAGCGCATATTGAAGAAGAATCAGGCGAGTGGTTCTTGTGAGAGAACAACTCCATTTGGCTCACTAACTTCACACACCATCAGGCTTCCAAGCAGCTCTCAAGGAAACTCAGTTTTCACACTCTATGCTTAATGCCCTTTGAGGGCCTTATGTAGGAATGAACCTGGTACAGCATCCCACACAAACGAATGCTCCACATGCGGGTTTCACATGCCACCAACTCCACATTCACAGACAACTTCAGCGCCAAAGCCGTTTTCAGCTAGCCCTCAATACAAATGATCTAGGCGCAAATATTGGTGTGAGAGCTAATTCAATCAAGGAAACACTGCATGTTGGTGAAGCGTATATTGAAGAAGAATCAGCCTAGTGGTTCTTGTGGGAGAACAACTCCATTTGGCTCACTAACTTCACACACCATCAGGCTTCCAAGCAGCTCTCAAGGAAACTCAGTTTTCACCCTCTAGGATTAATGCCCTTTGAGTGCCTAGGACTGAAATGAAGCTTGGTGAGCTTCCCAAACAAACCAATGCTCCACATGCGGGTTTCACATGCCACCAACTCTACATTGACAGGCAACGTCCTAGCCAAAGCCGTTTTCAGATAGCACTCAATACAAAGGCTCTAGGAGCAAATATTGGTGTGAGAGCTATTTCAATCAAGGAAACATTGCATGTTGGTGAAGGGCATATTGAAGAAGGATCAGCCGAGTGGTTCTTGTGGGAGAACAACTCCATTTGGCTCACTAACTTCACACACCATCAGGCTTCCAAGCAGCTCTCAAGGAAACTCAGTTTTCACACTCTATGCTTAGTGCCCTTTGAGTGCATTATCTAGGAATGAACCTGGTAGAGCATCCCACACAAACGAATGCTCCACATGCGGGTTTCACATGCCACCAACTCCACATTCACAGACAACTTCAGCGCCACAGCCGTTTTCAGTTAGCCCTCAATGCAAAGGCTCTAGACGCAAATATTGGTGTGACAGCTAATTCAATCAAGGAAACACTGCATGTTGGTGAAGGGCATATTGAAGAAGGATCAGCCGAGTGGTTCTTGTGGGAGAACAGCTCCATTTGGTTCACTAACGTCGCACAGCATCAGGCTTCCAAGCAGCTCTCAAGGAAACTCAGTTTTCACACTCTATGCTTAGTGCCCTTTGAGTGCCTAGGACTGAAATGAAGCTTGGTGAGCATCAAACACAAACGAATGCTTCACATGCGGGTTTCACTTGCCACCAACTCCACATTCACAGGCAACTTCAGCGCCACAGCCGTTTTCAGATAGCCCTCAATGCAAAGGCTCTAGACGCAAATATTTGTTTGAGAGCTAATTCAATCAAGGAAACACTGCATGTTGGTGAAGGGCATATTGAAGAAGGATCAGCAGAGTGGTTCTTGTGGGAGAACAACTCCATTTGGCTCACTAACTTCACACACCATCAGGCTTCCAAGCAGCTCTCAAGGAAACTCAGATTTCACACTCTATGCTTAGTGAACTTTGAGTGCATTATCTAGGAATGAACCTGGTAGAGCATCCCAACAAACGGATGCTCCACATGCGGGTTTCACATGCCACCAACTCCACATTCACAGGCAACTTCAGCGCCACAGCCGTTTTCAGATAGCCCTCAATGCAAAGGCTCTAGACACAAATATTGGTGTGAGAGCTAATTCAATCAAGGAAACACTGCATGTTGGTGAAGGGCATATTGAAGAAGGATCAGCCGAGTGGTTCTTGTGGGAGAACAACTCCATTTGGCTCACTAACTTCACACAGCATCAGGCTTCCAAGCAGCTCTCAAGGAAACTCAGTTTTCACACTCTATGCTTAGTGCCCTTTGAGTGCATTATCTAGGAATGAACCTGGTAGAGCTTCCCGCAAAAACCAATGCTCCACATGCGGGTTTCACATGGCTCCAACTCCACATTCACAGACAACTTCAGCGCCAAAGCCGTTTTCAGATAGCCCGCAATACAAAGGATCTAGGTGCTAATATTTGTGTTAGAGCTAATTCAATCAAGGAAACACTGCATGTTGGTGAAGCGCATATTGAAGAAGAATCAGCCGAGTGGTTCTTGTGGGAGAACAACTCCATTTGGCTCACTAACTTCACACACCATCAGGCTTCCAAGCAGCTCTCAAGGAAACTCAGTTTTCACACTCTAGGCTTAATGCCCTTTGAGTGCATTATGTAGGAATGAGCCTGGTAGAGCATCCCACACAAACGAATGCTCCACATGCGGGTTTCACATGCCACCAACTCCACATTCACAGACAACTTCAGCGCCAAAGCCTTTTTCAGATAGCCCTCAATACAAAGGCTCTAGGCATAAATATTGGTGTGAGAGCTAATTCAAACAAGGAAACACTGCATGTTGGTGAAGGGCATATTGAAGAAGAATCAGCCGAGTAGTTCTTGTGGGAGAACAACTCCATTTGGCTCACTAACTTCACACACCATCAGGCTTCCAAGCAGCTCTCAAGGAAACTCTGTTTCCACGCTCTAGGCTTAACGCCCTTTGAGAGCCTAGGACTGAAATGAAGCTTGGTGAGCTTCCCACACAAACCAATGCTCCACATGCGGGTTTCACATGCCACCAACTCCACATTCACAAACAACTTCAGCGCCAAAGCCATTTTCAGATAGCCCTCAATGCAAAGGATCTAGGCGCAAATATTGGTGTGAGAGCTAATTCAATCAAGGAAACACTGCATGTTGGTGAAGGGCATATTGAAGAAGAATCAGCCGAGTGGTTCTTGTGGGAGAACAACTCCATTTGGCTCACTAACTTCACACACCATCAGGCTTCCAAGCAGCTCTCAAGGAAACTCAGTTTTCACACTCTAGGCTTAATGCCCTTTGAGTGCATAATCTAGGAATGAACCTGGTAGAGCATCCCACAGAAACCAATGCTCCACATGCGGGTTGCACATGCCACCAACTCTACATTCACAGACAACTTCAGCGCCAAAGCCGTTTTCAGATAGCCCTCAATACAAAGGCTCTAGGCACAAATATTGGTGTGAGAGCTAATTCAAACAAGGAAACACTGCATGTTGGTGAAGGGCATATTGAAGAAGAATAGGCCGAGTGGTTCTTGTGGGAGAACAACTCCATTTGGCTCACTAACTTCACACACCATCAGGCTTCCAAGCAGCTCTCAAGGAAACTCAGTTTTCACACTCTAGGCTTAATGCCCTTTGAGGGTCTAGGAATGAAATGAAGTTTGGTGAGCTTCCCACACAAACCAATGCTCCACATGCGGGTTTCACATGCCACCAACTCCACATTCACAGACAACTTCAGCGCCAAAGCCGTTTTCAGATAGCCGTCAATACAAAGGCTCTAGGCACAAATATTTGTGTGAGAGCTAATTCAATCAAGGAAACACTGCATGTTGGTGAAGCGCATATTGAAGAAGAATCAGCCGAGTGGTTCTTGTGGGAGAACAACTCCATTTGGCTCACTAACTTCACACACCATCTGGCTTCCAAGCACCTCTAAAGAAAGCTGAGTTTTCACACACTAGGCTTAATGCCCTTTGAGTGCCTTATGTAGGAATGAACCTGGTAGAGCATCCCACACAAACCAATGCTTCACATGCGGGTTTCACATGCCACCAACTCCACATTCACAGACAACTTCAGCGCCAAAGCCGTTTTCAGATAGCCCTCAATACAAAGGCTCTAGGCACAAATATTGGTGTGAGAGCTAATTCAATCAAGGAAACACTGCATGTTGGTGAAGCGCATATTGAAGAAGAATCAGCCCAGTGGTCCTTGTGGGAGAACAACTCCATTTGGCTCACTAACTTCACACACCATCAGGCTTCCAAGCAGCTCTCAAGGAAACTCAGTTTTCACACTCTATGCTTAATGCCCTTTGAGGGCCTAGGACTGAAATTAAGCTTGGTGAGCTTCCCACACAAACCAATGCTCCACATGCGGGTTTCACATGCCACCAACTCCACATTCACAGACAACTTCAGCGCCAAAGCCGTTTTCAGATATCACTCAATGCAAAGGCTCTAGACGCAAATATTGGTGTGAGAGCTAATTCAATCAAGGAAACACTGCATGTTGGTGAAGCGCATATTGAAGAAGAATCAGCCGAGTGGTTCTTGTGGGAGAACAACTCCATTTGGCTCACTAACTTCACACATCATCAGGCTTTCAAGCAGCTCTCAAGGAAACTCAGTTTTCACACCCTCTAGGATTAATGCCCTTTGAGTGCCTAGGACTGAAATGAAGCTTGGTGAGCTTCCCAAACAAACCAATGCTCCACATGTGGGTTTCACATGCCACCAACTCCACATTCACAGACAACGTCCTAGCCAAAGCCGTTTTCAGATAGCCCTCAATACAAAGGCTGTAGGCGCAAATATTGGTGTGAGAGCTAATTCAATCAAGCAAATACTGCATGTTGGTGAAGGGCATATTGAAGAAGGATCAGCCGAGTGGTTCTTGTGGGAGAACAACTCCATTTGGCTCACTAACTTCACACACCATCAGGCTTCCAAGCAGCTCTCAAGGAAACTCAGCTTTCACACTCTACGCTTAATGCCCTTTGAGTGCCTTATGTAGGAATGAACCTGGTAGAGCATCCCACACAAATGAATGCTCCACATGCGGGTTTCACATGCCACCAACTCCTCATTCACAGACAACTTCAGCGCCAAAGCCGTTTTCAGATAGCCCTCAATACAAAGGCTCTAGATGCTAATATTGGTGTGACAGCTAATTCAATCAAGGAAACACTGCATGTTGGTGAAGGGCATATTGAAGAAGAATCAGCCGAGTAGTTCTTTTGGGAGAACAACTCCGTTTGGCTCACTAACTTCACGCACCATCAGGCTTCCAAGCAGCTCTCAAGGAAACTCAGTTTTCACACTCTAGGCTTAATGCCCTTTGAGTGCCCAGGACTGAAATGAAGCTTGGTGAGCTTCCCACACAAACCAATGCTCCACATGCGGGTTTCACATGCATAAATGCAACTTCCAGCCCAGAACTCTTGTGACTGCCATGTCCCCATGTCCACTTGGACACTTTGGAGGAGGGGCCTAATGGTGGGGACTTCCATCCATGGAGAGAGGGTTAGCACCATGATTCTGGTCCCTTTTTTCTCCTTCTTCCCCACAGACAGAATTCAGTGCTGGTGTGCTCCACCCCAGGACGTTCTCATTCAAACTCAGGCATGTTCAAAGGGCACCCTTGCCAGCCTTCCTCACACCTGTTCTCTGTGGCTTCCTCCATTGTGGCAGCCAATGACCTCTCTAAGGCAGCACCCAGTCCCCCCTCCTCCCTCAGCAGGCCTGGTCTGTGCTGCCTCCCTCTCCCGGGATCCCTCCCTCTCCCAGGGTCCCTCCCACTTTCGCAGCATCTTGCCCCACCTTGCCATCTGCCAGGGTGCAGTGCAGCCACGGCCAGAGCAGCATGGAGTTGAGTGATGAGCTTTCTAAACTGTGAGCTAATATGTTCTTCTTCAGGGGCGGCCTGGATCTGGGGTTTCGTGACAGTGAGGACAGCTGGTGCCCTCACCTTCCATCCTTCTTGGACCCCTCCCTCTACTGTGCCTTGGGCTCCAGCTCCACCTGCTTCCCGATTTGCCTCCTGGATGTGCAGCTGTGTCCCAGCCCCTGGCTCCGCAAAGGCCCTGAGTCCACAGGAGGTGCAGGTGTATCCCCTCCCATCCCCAGGGAGTTGTTGCAGAGCCAAGAGGGCCTGGCCACTCCAGATAGGAAGGTTCCCGGTGGAGAACGGCTCCAGGGGAATCCTGGGGGCAGTTGTGGGCTTCCATTCTGCATGCTGGGGTGCACGTGGCTGGTGGTTGGGGTGTCCCAGCATAAAGGTCTCTGACAATGGAGCATGGCCAGAGTCATGGCCCTAAGATCCCCTGTGAATCACTGCAGGGTTTTAGTGGTATGGTACAGCCTGGTTGATTGATGGGACAGGCTGGTGCGGCTGGGAGGCCAAGAGCCACTTGTTTTCGTGGAAGAATTAAAAGGGATTCAGCTAGAGAGATCCATCTTGGGCTCAGTTCTGTGTAGCTGACTCTGGGAGCATTTCTCCTTGAACTCCTGAAAGGGAGCCCACCCTCTAGTAGGCCTGTCTCACTGCCTGCGGGACTGGGCCTACAGGCGCCAGGGGACTGTCTATCCTGCTCAGGCCTGGGACTTCGCAGGGAGACAGAGGCTCAAAGGCATGCGACTGGGACCATGGAGCTCTTCTCCAACAGTGATGCATGAGTGTATTTCTCTGCTGACTTCAAACCTGGTGCAGATGCCAAGAACTGGGTTCTGTCTTGGGGGCACAAACACCTCCTCTTGTTGCAGCATCTGTCGCCCATGGCCTGTGGGGTGCCAAGGCCTGCACCAGTCACTCCCTGGTGGCATGGGGAGAGCAGGACATTGTCCTCTTGGGCCACACTTTGAAATGATCCAGGCCCGACATTCTGCAGATAAACACCCAGGGCTCCTTGAGGAGCAATCCTGCCCAGGGCAGACGCTCCTGCCTCGGTGCCCACTTGGAAGCAGCACAGAGCTCCTGAAGAAGCAACCTGCTTGTGGGGGACACGGTCTGTTTCCCACACCCTGGTTAGGGTAGTGGAGATGCTCTCAGTGGTTTCCTTGTTAGTTATTTAAGAAGATGTAGAGTTCTAGTTCATACGATATTATGATATTATTACGTGCAGCTAATTCCCACAACCTGGTTCTTTACTGTGAGCTGAAACACACCAGACGCAACGAGGTATCTTAGGAGGTTTATTCCAAGGGAGCAGGAACAGCAAGAAAGAGAGGAAGAGAGAGAAGGATAAGAGAGGAATAAGATCGGGATAAGAGAGCGAGCCACACCTGTGGGGGGGCCTTTTTGTCTTCCAGGTGTAGGGGGTGGGGATTGGGAGGGATTGAGGCCAGGCTCCCAGAGGACTGGTGCCTGCAGGTGAATGCCTAGGGATGATTGGCGAGTGGGCAGAGTTGGGAAGGGGGCTGGAAGATTGGGAGGTGGCATTCAGGTGGAATGCCAGGTTACATCCGATTGGTGGATAGCTAGGCCGGCGCGAACTTCATGAGCTGTGAGGAAGAAGGAATGGCACCGGGTCCAGGGAAGGCTATTGGAATAACTCCTTACATTCCTCCCTTTTGTTATATATAAAGGAAGAGGGACATTGTTCTCTATGGCTTCTAGGAGCTGTTTTCTCTTGGCAGTGGTTGCAGCCTGGTGGGATGAATGGGAGATGGAGGGACGCTTCTAGTCCTGCAAAAGAAACTGGTCAATGGTTTGATTAAAAAAATTTTACATTTAAGTGGATGGGAATGGAGGGAAGGGTTATTAAGAGTCCTTTTGAAAAGCTGGCTTGAGTTGATTTTCTCTTAGCCAGGCCTTCTTGTACTCGATTCTTTATTACTCCTGAATGGTCAGCATAGACAAGGTAGCTTCACCAGGAACCAGAGACCCTGACTACCTATCATAGGGATAAAGGGACGATGACCACTCTAGCTTCTTCGAGCTGAAAGGGGGCATTGTTGAGTAACTGCAGGAGTAGGGGATTCTAGAGGTTCCTGGTAGAAGGTAGAAGTCATCAGATGTCTGAAGTACTGCCTGGCACTGGAAGGTTTTTCTTTGTTGAACTCTAGATAAAAAAACAAATCATAATTATAATCTTTTCCAACCTAGCAGGTCATGAGTTCAGTTAGAAACCCAGTTGGAATACTTGGGCTTTTCAAGCTTAGATATAAAAGAATTGTCAGGTTTCATACTTTGTCAGAGTAAACATTAGTTTAAAATGATGGACTAGATTTATATCAGTTTAACTTAACTACTTCAAGTCCCAAATTTTGAAACATACCCAATGAGTGCAATGGAACACATGAAACCTTTTGGGTTGCATGAAATTGTTATCTGAAACAATGAAAGGATTAGTGTATGGCATCAGAATACAAACCCATCACAGGACAGGACATCCTTGGAAATGGGGCCCTGCCATGAGCCACTCCCTGGGGCTCCTTCCTCTGCTCTTTGTGCTTTGAGAAATAACAGAGCCACCGAGAGGCTGGGGCTGCCAGAGCTCAGTGAGGGACCTATGCAGACCAGCTGCTACCATCCAGATCAGCATGTGAGCGTCCCAGGAAGCCCAGCCCCCACCTGCGGATCAGTGTGGGGAGGGTCCTGGGAAGCCCAGCCACCATGGTGAGGATCTGTGTGTTGCAGCTTCCTGCAAGACACTGCAGACAGGGAGGGTGATGCTGTGTGACAATTCTGCCCCACCTTTGAGAAGAAATGTCATCATTTCCATTTCAATTAAACCTCTTCTTTCAAGGCACCACATCAGGGACTGTTGCAAAGCGCTCCCTGAGAGTGGTGCCAAGCTGGCCCATGTGCCACCTGCTTGGGATGAGGGTAAGGCGATGGCTTGCAGAGGGCTGGGTGTCGAGGAGGCCATACCACACGTGTGTGGGTGGCTCTGCCCGTGGCCATGCCCATGGCTGTGACCCTGCCTGTGGCGGTGGCAGCAGTTGTGTTTTCTGACATTAACATGCTCCGTGCTCATGACAGGAAAGTGGGGGCATTCAGGGAAGCTACAGAAACAGGAAGAATAAAACACGAATCAGTGCATGACCCCATTTGGAAGGCAGCCAGCAGGGCGGTCTCTCTTGTCTTGTGCAATCTCCCCATGTCTATTACGGCCAAATAGCAGGCAATCCCAGCAGTATTATACACTTAGCTATGACTTGGATGTTCACTCTAACTGACCACTGTGGAATAGAGATTGACCCTATACCTCAGAGTGGTGTTTGAAGACAGGTTTTCTGTGGTTAGATAATATTCCCTTGTGATGGATGGGCCATAAATAACATCAGATTTTCAAGACTTGAGCCCCAGCTACGGCCTTGAGGCCACCTGGACCGCATGGGTCATTCTTCCCTCCTCTGTGCACGGGTTGCCTGGCATGTGCCATCCCCAGGAGCCTGGCCCTACTTTCCTTCTCTCACCTGATCCTCCCCAAACAGCCAGGGGGTTAGTCTGCGGGTGACACTGCCCACTCCACTGTGCGGGGGGCCACTGGCTATCAGGGGACAGGCCTCAGTGGACCCCGCAAGCCTGGGTCTTCTGCAGCTCAGGTACACGGCTCTAGAGAAAGGGATGGGCAGTGGAGCCCAGCATGCCAGGCCCAACCCTGGGCAACATGAAGTTATGCCTTCAGCAACACACCCATCCCTGCCTGGGTGTGGGGTGTGTATGTGTGTAAAACGATGCCTTTACCAACACACCCATCCCTGCCTCTGTGTGTGTGTGTGTGCGTGTGTGTAACCCCCACCAGGCCTGACCCCAGCCTTGGTCTTTACATTTGCCAGCATGTGCTACAGCCTAGCCCAGTCCATCCAGCTTTCACGCACACTCAGGGGCGCTGCAGCTTTGCCCAGCCTGCCTTCCCCAAGATGCAGCCTGTACGTTTACTGGCAGGTGTTTCTGCCCAGTCCAGCATGACCCACACTAGCCCTGGCTCTGTGCTCATTAGAAGAACAGCAGCCTAGTGGGGGAGTGCCCACAATTCCCCTCCCAGACCTGGTCCTAGTCCAGTATCTTGTACCTGCCAGGAAGTATTGCGGTTCAGCCTGATGTGACTTGCACCTAGTCCCAACACTTGTTTTTTTTCTTTTTTTTTTTTTTTAATTTTATTTTAAATTCATTTATTACATTGTATTATGTGACACAGTTTCATAGGTACTGGGATTCTCCCCACCCCTCCCCAAACCCTCCCACCATGGTGAATTCCTCCACCTTGTTGCATAACCACAGTTCAAGTTCAGTTGAGATTCCCCCATTGCAAGCATATACCAAACATAGAGTCCAGCATCTTATTGTCTAGTCAAGTTCAACGGCTTCTTAGGTATACCCTCTCTGGTCTGAAGACAGAGCCAGCAGAGTATCATTCCGATCAATTAAAAGCTCCAACATACCATCAGCAAAAAAAAAGTTCATTTACATCATTATGGTATTAATTGACATAGTAATGAGTAACCAATATGGTAAAAGTAAATGTGATTTCTTATCCACCTTCTGTGACCACCTCATTGACATTTCAATTTTGGTTTATACACAACATATAACATTCATAACATAACTTGTTATACATAACATCATATCAAATTAAGGCAAACATGTGGTATTTAACCTTTTGGGATTGGCTCATTTCCCTTAGCATTATGGTTTCCAGTTTGGCCCATTTGGCCACAAAGAACTGCATTTTGTTTTTTTTAATAGCTGAGTAGTATTCCATGGAGTAGATGAACCATAGCTTTCTTATCCAATCCTCTGTTGATGGGCATTTTGGCTGCTTCCATGTTTTTGCAATTACTGATTGTGCTGCTATGAACATAGGAGTGCATGTTGGTTTCTCATAAAACAAGTGTTCTGGATATATTCCTAGGAGTGCTATTGCTGGGTCATACGGTATGTTGTATTTGAGTTGTTTGAATGTTCTCCATACTGATTTCCATAGAGGCTGTACCAACCTGCAGCCCCACCAGCAGTGGAGTAGGGTTCCCTTTTCCCCGCAACCTCGCCAACAAGTGTTGTTGGTGCTTTTATTCATGTGGGCCAGTCTTACTGGCGTTAGGTGGTACCTCATTGATGTTTTAATTTGGATTTCCCTTATTGCCAGGGAACTTGAGCATTTTTTCATATGTTTATTTGCCATTTGGGTTTGTTCCTTTGTGAAGTGTTTGCCCATTTCCCGTGCCCATTTCTTGAGTGGCTTGTTTGTTTTGACATTTTGGTTGTTTTGTAGCTCTTTGTATATTCTGGAGATCAGCCCTCTATCACCTAAGTCGTGTGCGAAGATCTTCTCCCATTCTGTGGGTTGCCTTTTTACTTTGTTGATTGTTTCTCTAGCTGTACAGAAGCTTCTTAGTTTGATGAGGTCCCAATTGTTTATTTTGGTCTTGATTTCTACTGCATTTGGAGTCTTTTTTAGGAAGTGAGGGCCTACCCCTAAGTGTTCCAGTGTGTTTCCAACATTTTCTTCCAAAAGTTTGAAGGTTTCTGGATGTAGGTTTAAATCTTTTATCCATTTGGATTTGATCTTAGTATATGGTGAGAGATGTGGGTCTATCTTTTTGTTTCTGCAGGCTATCAACCAGTTGTCCCAACAGCATTTATTGAACAGACCTTCCCATTTGCCTGGGTTGTCGTTTGTCTTTTTGTCAAAGATTATTTGGCTGTATTTCTGTGGGTTCCCATCTGGTGTTTCTATTCTGCTCCATTGATCTTCTTCCCTATTTTTTTGCCAGTACCAGGCTGTTTTGATAACCACTGCCCTATAGTATGTCCAGAGGTCTGGGACTGTGATTCCCCCTGCTAACTTCCTGTTCTTGAGAATGGTTCTAGCTATTCGTGGTTTTTTGTGTTTCCAGATGAACCTTTGAATCATTGTTTCCAGATCTGTGAAGAATGTTTTGGGCAATTTGATTGGGATTGCGTTGAATGTATATATTGCCTTTGGCAGTATAGACATTTTAATGATATTGATTTTACCTATCCAGGAGCATGGGATGTTACTCCATCTTTCTAGATCTTGTTCAATTTCTTTTTTAAGTAGTTTGTAGTTTTCCTCAAATAGGTCTCCAACATTTTTGGTTAGGTTAATTCCCAGATACTTCATGCTTTCCTTTGTTACTTTGAATGGTATCTTGCTGGTTAGATCTTTTTCCAACTTGGGGCTGTTAGCATACACTATGGCTGTTGATTTTTGTTCATTAATTTTGTACCCTGCCACTCTACCGAACTCTCGTATAAGTTCTAGTAGTCTCTGTGTTGAGCCTTTTGGCTCTTCCATATAAAGAATCATGTCATCTGCATATAGTGAAAGCTTGACTTCTTCATTTCCCATTTGGATTCCTTTGATTTCTTTTTCTTGTCTTATGGCCTCAGCGAGTACCTCTAGAACTATGTTGAATAGCAGCGGAGAAAGCGGACATCCCTATCTTGTTCCAGATCTCAGTGGGAAGGGTTCCAGTTTTTCTCCATTCAGTATGATGCTGGCATTGGGTTTTGCATATATTGCTTTGATTATGTTGTGGATTTTTCCATCTATGCCTACCTGGGTTAGGGTCTTTAGCAGGAAGTTGTGCTGGATTTTGTCGAAAGCTTTTTCTGCATCTATTGATACTATCATGTGATTCTCGTTTTTCAGTTTTTGGATGTGGTGTATCACATTTATGGATTTCCGAATGTTGAACCATCCCTGCATTCCAGGGATGAATCCTACTTGATCTGGATGAATGATCTGTCTGATGTGTTTTTGAATTCTGTTGGCTAGGATTTTGTTGAGAATCTTAGCATCAATGTTCATCAAAGAGATAGGTCTGTAGTTTTCCTTCTCTGTAGGATCTCTGCCCGGTTTTGGGATTAAGGTAATGTTGGCTTCATAGAATGAGTTTGGAAGGGTTGCTTCCTTTTCTATTGTTTTGAAGAGTTTGTAGAGGATTGGGGTTAGTTCTGTTCGGAATGTTTTGTAGAATTCTGTAGTGAAGCCGTCTGGGCCTGGGCTTTTCTTTGTTGGGAGGTCTTTAATCACTGATTCAATCTCTGCTTCAGTTATGGGTTTGTTCAGGTTGATTGTTGCCTCTGGGCTAAGTTTTGGCAGGTTGTGTGAGTCTAAGAACTTTTCCATTTCTTGGTGGTCTTCTGATTTGTTGGAGTACAGTGCTTTGTAGTAATTTCTGATTATGTTCTTAATGGTTGTAATGTCTGTTGTTATGTTGCCTTTTTCATCTTTGATGCTGTTAATTCTTGCTTTCTCTTGTTTTTTCTTTGTCAGTCGGGCCAGTGGGGTGTCTATTTTGTTTATCTTTTCAAAAAACCAGCTTTTTGATTTGTTGATTTTGTGTATGGTTTTTTTAATTTCTATCTGGTTGATTTCCTCCCTTGTTTTGATGATTTCTTGTTTCCTGTTGTGTGTGGGGCTCATCTGCTGCTGCTTTTCCAATTCCTGGAGGTGTGTGGTTAGTTCCTGTATTTGGCGCCTCTCTTGGGCCTTGACATGAGCTCCAATTGCGATGAGTTTACCCCGTAGCACTGCTTTGGCAGTGTCCCACAAGTTTTGGAATGTTGTATCAGAGTTTTCATTGGTTTCCATAAATTTTTTGATCTCATCTTTAATTTCTTCCCTGACCCATTGTTCGCTCAATAGCATATTGTTCAACCTCCAAGAGTTTCTATATTTCCTTGGGCATTTTGAATTGCTGATTTCCAGTTTCATTCCGTGGTGGTCTGAGAGGGTACATGGTATGATTTCTATCTTTTTGAAGTTATTTAGATTTGCTTTGTGTCCTATCATGTGGTTGATCCTGGAGAAGGTGCCATGTACTGCTGAAAAAAATGTATAATCTGTGGTTTTAGGATAAAAAATTCTATAAATGTCTACCAAGTCCAGTTGTTCTAATGTTTGTACGAGCTCTGTTGTTTCTTTGTTGAGTTTTTGTTTTGTTGATCTGTCTATAGTTGTTAGCGCGGTGTTAAGATCGCCCACTATTATTGTGTGTGTATCTATGTCTCCCCTTAAGTCTGTAAGTAGTTGCTTCACGAAGCTAGGCGCATTGGAATTAGGTGCATATATGTTCACGATTGTAATTACTTCTTGATGGATCAGTCCCTTCACCAATATATAATGTCCTTCTCTGTCCTTTTTGATGTCTGTCAGCTTGAAGTCTAGGTCATCTGAGATTAGAACAGCTACGCCAGCCTTTTTTTCTCGTCCATTGGCATGAAATGTCTTTTTCCATCCTTTCACTTTAAATTTCTTACAGGATTTTCTGGTTAGATGTGTCTCTTGTAGACAACATATAGTTGGGTGCTGTTTGATGATCCATTCCGTTAATCTATGCCTTTTGATTGGTGAGTTTAAGCCATTTGTGTTTAGAGATAATATTGAGAGGAATTGGTTTTGGGCTGCCATGAGTGTAAGTGTGCAAGTGTGTATTTGCGACTATTAGATTTTTTGATTGGTTGACTTTTCTTGTATGGATTTTAGTGGGGAGGTCTTCCCATTTGCCATCTTTGATTTTGGTTTGTATTTTTTCTTTCTGGGTTTAGCACCTTCCTGAGGAGATTTTCCAGAGCTGGTTTCGTGTTGATGTATTCTTCGAGTTTCTCTTTACTGTTGAAGTATTTGATTTCATTCTCAAATATAAATGAGAGCTTTGCTGGGTACATTATTCTTGGTTGGCAGTTGTTTTGTTTCAGGATTTGATAGGTTTTACCCCATTCTCTCCTTGCTTGGAGCGTTTCTTCTGATAGGTCAGCTGTGATGCTGATTTCCCTTCCCCTGAAAGTAATCTTATCCTTTTTTCTTACTTGTCTTAGAATGGTTTCCTTGTATTCACTTGAAGGTAGCTTGAGGACCACATGTCTGGGAGACGATTTGTTTGGGTCGTATCTACTGGGGGTTCTTTGTCCTTCCTGGATTTGTGCTAGATTTATATTTCCAGTATTCTGGAAGTTCTCCTGTATTATCTCATTGAGCACTCGTTGCAAGCCTGTCTCCTTTTCCACTCCTTTGGGAAGGCCTATTATTCTAATATTTGATTTTTTGAGGTTGTCTTTCATTTCCTGTATGGACCTATTGGCTTTCTCTAGATTTGTCTCCGACTGTTTGATGAGCTGCTGCCTTTCATTCTGATTGTCTTCCAATTCTGATATTCTGTCTTCTGCTGTGTTCATTCTGTTGGTTAGGCTTTCAATTTTGTTCTCTATATCAAGGATTCCCTTTTTGACTTGATTTATTTCTGCAGTGATATGGTTTTCGAATGCCTTAGACTCTTCCCAGGGCTTTTCACTCTCTCTGACGAATTTCATCATTAGCTTCTTAAAGTCCTTATCTGATAGTTCCTCTATGTCTTCATCTTGCATCTCAGATATTGGGATTAGTTTTTGGTTGTATTGGGAGGGAGTGCTTGATCTTTCCTCTGGGTCATTGCTTTTTCTGATACTTCTCCTCATTGTGTTTTTACTTCTTGTTGTTTTGAGATTTTAGCGGTGATTCAGCTGAGCCGGCTCTGGTTTGGGGTCTCTGGCTGAACCCAGCAGGGCTTACTGCCTGAGTCACCAGCTGCTTTCAGGGTCTGTAGATCACAGCCCCGAGTTGGGTCAGGAGGCTTTGTGGGCCAGCCCTAGTGCCAGGCCCCTTCTCCTGTGGCTCCCTCTCAAAGGCAGTGCCCTACAGATTCACTCTGCCGAGCCACGCCTGGGCTTTGGGTCACAAGGCTAATACAGCGGGGGTCTCTGCCTCAGTGCTGAGCCGAGACTCTCCTTCAGGGCTTGAGGTTAGCACAGCAAGGGCTCCTGCTGCTCAGAGCCTAAAATCCCCAACCCCAGCCTGTGCTGGGCTGGAGATCTCCGCGGCCCCAGTGCCAAACTCGGAAGCGCTGCTCCACTGAGGGCTGCAACACCACAGGCAGGTCTTTCCGAGCGGGCTCCTGCTGGGAAAACCTGTCTGGCCAGTTCAGCTGAGCCCGCTCCGGTCTGGCCTCTCTAGCTGAGCCCAGCTGGGGACTCCGCCCTGAAGAAGCCACTTCCTCAGCTGCACTCTCTCAAGGATGGAAGCGGATCTCTGAGAGGCACAGAGCCCTTTAGGTGAGACGTGCCCCCACTAGTCTGCTCCTCTGCCCAGGACGTGAGGCCCTGTCGAGCGTTGCCCAGCCTCTGGGGCTCAGGGCGAGTCCAGCAACAGGATCCACTGACTCTCCCGCAGCCAGTCCACAGCTCGGAGCCGATATGGGGATCTCTGAGCCCCAGTCCCACAGCGCTGCTCCTGTTCCCTCTGCCCTCTCCCAGAGCCGCTGAGCAGCGGGTAGGCAAGCCTCTGGGAAATCTCCCCTGCTTTTCCTCCACTTCTGCAGGGATAATGCACCCAATGATCAGTCCAGTAGCCTCCTCTGGGGGCTCCTGCCTTCCAGGGGACTGGTGCCCCTGTCGGTGTGGGTGCCTATCCTTCCAGCCGCCTCTGTTTTCCCTGGGGCGGTTGAGCCTCTGCCGCCTTCCCCCTGCCTGGGATCGTGACTCACCAGGTTTCTCGCGGCGTGCTGTATTTTCTTTCCTACTTTTTGCGGCTGTTCCTTCACTCTGTGTAGATCTTCTTGCTTTAGTGAACTCCAGTGACCTTCTCGCTCTTCTCCCTACAGTTTCGCGCCTCCTGGCCTGTTTCTCTGCTGGATCGGCTCCCCTCCTTCCCTACTCCACCCTACACCAGCTCTCTGCAGTCGGCCATCTTTTTTTTTAGTCCCAACACTTGTTAACCAGTGCTGCAGACTGGCCCAGCCTGCTTGCATGCATTCTTGTTTTCAGGAATGTCAGCAGGTATTGCAACTTAGCCCAACCTGGCCCTCCCCCAGACCTAACCCACATGCCATGCTCACCAGTGGATACACTGGTACAGCAGAGGAGTAACTGAGGTTCCCTTACCGGGGCTGTTCCTGATCCTGGGTCCTGCATGTACTGGTGGATACTGCAGCCCAGTCTGGCACAGCCTGTTCGCAGTCCTAGCATTCACCAGCAGGTGCTACAGCAAGGCTGCCCACTCCCAACTGGTGGGTATTGAGGCCCAAACCAGCTTAGCCTGTACTCTGTCCTGAGTTGCTCATGCCAGTGTGTGCTGCAGACTGGCTCAGTCTGGCTCGCTCCCAGACCTGGCAGTCTAGTCTAGCTGAGCCCGTCACCACACCTGGCTCTTGTGTGAGCTGGTTCATGTTGTAGACCTACAGAGGTGAGGTCATAAATGCCCTATAGAGTCTGCCTCTACATCTGGTAGGCACAGCAGCCTGGCCTGATGTGACCCACCCTTGCCTCTCTCTCTAGTCACGGGTGGGTGACACGACCTAGCCCAGTCAAGAAAACCCTTAGCCCCAGCAGGCAGTAGGCAAAGCTATTCAGCCCAGCCCAGATCTCCCACGTGGGCAGGTGCTTGCCCTCTGGCTTCCTCCCTCTGAACCACTCCATTTCAGCTCCCTCATCTGCCAGTGAGTACAATGGCCCTGTCTATTCAAGTCCCCAGAAGTTATTCCTCCCCTGGCAAACATGCCCTCAGTGGCCCCCACTCAGATGGGCAATTGGCAGCACCACCCCCCAAAGCAGAAAGGCAGTGTGCCTGGGAGCTGGGGTGGCATGCCCCGGCCTAGCCTACCCTGCCTTCTGAGCATATCTTAAAAATATATAATAGGCAACTATGCTGGCATGCTGGTACAGTTAACACAGATTTGGCACTAGCCAGGCATAGAATGCCTGCCAGCTATAGGCTGTTTTTCTCCCAGCAGTGTGACACTTGCCTAGGTACAAGGTACAGCTTGATTTGAACCCTGGCCATGGCCTCGGGGTCACTTTAACTGGATGCATCTTTCTTCTTTCCCCTGTTCTCCTAAGGCACCTGGTGTGTGTCCAGCTCTGAACAGGAGGCTATGCCCAGGTGGCCTGGCCCTGATCTACCCTTCTTTCACCTCATCCTCCCCTGCCCCTGTGCTGGGCAACCTCAGTGGACACCCTGTGCCCAGAATGGGTGTTGATATTTTCAGAATCCAAGTCAAGCTGCTGCATGTTACCTGCAGATGTAGCTGTTAAGGCCTCCGTAGGTCTGAAGATGAGCAACCCTCCTCTTGGTCATCCGTGAAGATGCCACGGTGGGAATCCAGTCCCTTCCGCCCACAGACACATCCCTCAGCCCTCCTCTGGCTCCAAGAAGCAGGAAGGTCTTTGGCTTCCTGCTGTTTGCTGCACTTGCTGTCTCTCTTCCCTTTCTCCTTCGACAGGATAAGAAGAGGACACATCGCCTTGGCTCTTGTAGCTGGTGATGTTTATCACATGGTGGTTTAGCTGGGTATGGGCTCTAGACGGAATCCCTTTTTCCCTGAGCAGGGTAACGTGCCTCCACGTTCTGTGTCTTTGTGGTGAGTGGTCAGCCTTGGTCTCGTGCTGTTCCTTATGGAGTTCTCATTCCCGGGAACGTTCTGTGTATCTTTGTGAACTTAATCTTGTTTTTCCTAGACAGAAATTGGGGCAAACTTCTGATCTGAGGACTCTGTGATATCTCTGGAGACTTAACTACTTCTTCTGCTATTTCCTTGAGTGAGAGAAGAAGTGAGAAAAGAGAGATCAACAAAGACAGAGAGAGGGAGAGAAAAAGATCTTCAGAGAGAGGGAGGGAGATGAGAGAGAAAAGGAGGAAGAGAGAGGAGGGGGAGTGGAGAGAAATCTTCTATTCACTGGTTCACTCATCAGTCAGGTTTGGCTGAGGCCAACAGCAGGGACCAGGGACTCCGTCACTGTATTTTAACTCCTCTAATCTTCCTTTCCCTACATTGCAGTGTCTGTGAAAACTGGACACATCTACCACAAGAGCCCTCAGCCAGAGGGTGGCTGTGAGGTAAACTACCAGGCTGGTGCAAGCAGCTCTTGGTGGCAGGAAGTGTAAGTGCGCACTGCCCTGCCTCGGGTTACAGTGCGCAAAGCTGCTCAAGATCATCTAATGCAAGTCCTGCTGGCCTCCCTGAAAACTCAGGGGCGCTCTCTGCCGAGCCAGGCCAGGCTGCTGGGCAGAGTGCCACCAGTGGCTGGCAGGAAGGCTCGCAGACCAGACTGGAGCACTCACCTGTAAAAGACCACTGGTGCACCTGCCCGAGGAGAGTGGACTGTGTGGGTGCCTGGGGATGGCTGAGGTCCACCTCTTCCCCAAGAGTGATTCCGGAGACTCGGAGTCTAAAGTTCAAGGAGATTTATGAACATCTTCACCAATTTTCACCATCTTTTAGTTCTCTTTTTATGTCTACGTGAGGAATTTATGAAGTCATGTAAGTTTTTTGAAGCTAAGTTTGAAATGAGCATTGCGAGTTATAAGAAAGCAGTGTCTTTGATTGGAAGTTGAATTGTTCCCCTGGGCTCTGAGGGACTGACGGACTCAGGGATGGACCAGTGTGTCGTTCTGTCAGTGACTTCTACAGCTGGTGGATGTGGGGGGGTGTTCAGGCCCCCACGCTGACTGGCTGCCTTGCCTTCCCCATTTGCTCGTCTTTCTCCGCTGCCTTGGCCGTCTCCTCAGCTAGAATGCCTGGCTGAGTTCTGCATTGCTTGCCTGACCTCATCTCCCACCCACTGGTCTGTCCTTTTTGTCATTTGTGTGCACACCTGGTGTCGAGAAAATCATCTGGCCCCTGGCAGGTGCTCCACAAATGTTGGCTGAATTGCTGTGTTGCTTTCTGGCCAATGTGTGCTCAGGCAGCAGTTAGATTTTCATTTTCACAACTTCAGTAGACTAGAACCTATCTAATAGTGTGGCATGGATATCCATGCCTCCGTAAGGAACTACAGGTTCAAGCACAGGCACTTACGAGCCTGCAGGGAATGGCTCGAGGACTGGGCCTGTTGGGTCCCTGCCACCCGCTTGGGAGATCTGAGTTGAGTTTCAGGCTTTTGGCCCTGCCTGGCCCAACCTTAGTTGTTGCGGGCATTTGGGAAGTGAACCACTGGATGGTAGGTCTCTGTCTGGCTTTCTACCTTTAAAACATAAAATGGGCCAGGGCCCAGTGTAGCAGCCTGGTGGATAAAGTCCTTGTTTCGCACATAGCAGGATCCAATATGGGCACTGGTTTATGTCCTGGATGCTCCACTTCCCATCCAGCTCCCTGCTTGTGGCCTGGGAAAGCAGTTGAGGACAGCCCAAAGCCTTGGGACCCTGCACCCGCATCAGAGACCTGGAAGAAGCTCCTGGCTCTGGCTTCAGATTGGCTCAGCTCTGGCTGATGAGACCACTTGGAGAGTGAACCACTGGATGGAAGATCTTTGTCTCTCCTTTTCTCTGTAAATCTGCCTTTCCAATAAAAATAAATAAATCTTTAAAAATAGAGAAACAAAATTTCCCGGGCCAGTGCAATGGTATAGCAGTTTAGCTCTGGCTGCTGTTGGCATCTGGAGAATGAATGGTGGATTGAAGATCTTATCTCTCTGTTTCTCCTTCTCTCTGTGTAACTCTGCCTTTCCAATAAAAATAAAGCTTTGAAAGAAATTTTAAAAGGTAGGATGAAAATTCCTAATTATAATTTTTATTGTATTTAAAATGTTTCTATCACTCTCAGTTTATTGCTGTACATTTTGGTTCTTGTTTTGAGGATTCTCCTTTACAGTAGAATCTACTCTGTTACTCTCTGCATTGGGTCAGCTCACCCGTCTCAGGCGCTTTGTCAGATGGCTGCAGGGAGTTCACTCCTTCGGCTGGGATTCCGTGTCTGCCTGCAGGGGAGCTGCTGGCAAGCGCCCCCATCACCCAGTGTGGCCCCACCTCCAGCTGGCCAGCGCCCCCAGCACACAGTGTGGCCCCACCTCCTGCTGGCCAGCACCCCCAGCACACAGTGTGGCCCCACCTCCTGCTGGCCAGCGCCCCCAGCACACAGTGTGGCTCCACCTCCTGCTGGCCAGTGCCCCCATCACACAGTGTGGCCCCACCTCCTGCTGGCCAGCACTCCCAGCACACAGTGTGGCCCCACCTCCTGCTGGCCAGAGTCCTCTCCTGTTGCTTGGCCCAGCTCCTCTCTGTGCCCATTCCTGCCCACTGCTTTCTCACAGCCTCTGCACCTGACCTCACATTCGCTCTGCGGTATCCCTGTCACCAGCACCAGGGGGGCCTGTGGCCCACCAGGGTCCTCCTCACCTCCCAGGCCTGGGACACCCACCGGGACTGCCTGGGGTCTCGCCCTTCTCTTTATGGCCCATGGAGATATTTGCCCACTGTTTTTCCAGTCCTTTGGTTTCTGTCTTTCCTGGGTTCTATCCTTGGGTCCTCTCCATTATTTTTTTTCTTTAATATTCATTTATTCATTAATTACATTGCATTACATGACTGGGATTCCCCCCCTTCACCCCAAACCCTTCCCCCATCATGAATTCCTTCACCTTGATGCATAACCACAGCTCAAGTTCCGTTGAGATTCCCTAATTAAAAGTTTACACCATACAGAGTCCAGCATCCCACTTGTCCAGTTCAAGTTCAACGGCCTCTTAGGGAGGCCCTCTCAGGTTTGTAGGCAGAGCCAGCAGAGCGTCACCTCAATCAGTTAGAAGCTCCAACATATCATCAGCAACAGTCCAGGTATGATGAGGCTGGTGCAGAGTCCACTGATTGACATAGTCCGTCTTAGGGTTTCCCCTTGTCCAGTTTTCCGCTGCAAGCATAAAGCTGAGGTGGTTGATTCATCTACTCCATTTTCCATCTTTTTTTGATTAATGCTTTGATTCCTCCATTTTGTTCAGGGGAATCCCCCTAAAAAAAACTTTGAGGCATTCCCAGTCCAGGCTCCTACATGTACTACTAGTAAGCACAGTGCCCGCCACCGTCCATCACTCCGATCAGCTGATGGTTTTAACCCCTGGGTTGGTTCTCTTCTGAGCCCCGACCTCTATTGGAACCAATGAGTATCGCATCTCTCCCCGGCTCTGCCCATCACACTCTAGTCCCTCACCTAAACCAGTGGGAGGAGTGCTGGTCGGGTGTTGCATTCCCTGCTAGCACAGGCCATTTCACCTTGGCATTTTGTGTTTTATACTGTTTTTTTTTTTTTATCGCAATCAAACCCGGCCAGGCCCCCACACAGTTTCAGCACTTGGGCTTGCCAGTGGATGACGTGAACCGACTCAGCCTGGTCTGCCCCAACCCAAGCCAAGTGTATTCCAGTGGGTCACATTCCAAAGCCTCTTCTGGGTTATTTACCTCCATGCTTCTTGCGTTTATTTGTAGAGTCAATGTCCTGTCAGAGGATCTGTTCAGGTTCCTCCCTCCGACTCCTTCATGGTGTCGGGCTTCACGCATTCCAGCAGGTCCTTCAGCCAGCTCCGCTCTTCAATCCATTCTGGTTCCTGTTGTTGAGAGTTTCAGCCCAGCCACGGCTCGTCCATACCCACGCATATCTCATATATGGCTCAGATGGGGTTGAGGCCTAGCCGAGCCCGTCCAACGTCTATCCTGGTCCTCCGGAGCACCAAACTGTGCTGTGGTCTAATCCGGCATGGTGCGTCAAAGCCGAATTGATATTTGTGCCAAGGGATTACAACTGTGACCCGACCAGAACTCAGCCTCCCTCCAGTTCCTGTGCCCCTTAGTGGTAGGCTCCACGCAGCCAAGGCCTCCACCACGCTCTCCAACCAGGCCTGTTGCCAGCCAGTGTTAACTATGCCAGAGGTTGCTCTGGTCAGCCCAGAGCGTCCTATAGACTGTCATGCCTCCTGCATAGACTCCACCGGCCCTTCTAAACCGTCCAATGGGGTCAGAGTGTCAGGGGATTGGTCCACGTATGCCTTACACATTCTAGCCCCGAGTATGGTTCTTGAATGCCAGTCAGTGTCATAGTAATGCCTTCTGTGACCCCTCTGCTGATCCCTCATCCTATCAGGTAATGGGGCATCCTGCTGGAAAAGCCCAGAATTTTGCCTTTTAAGTGAGCTGATGTTGGCGATCGGCACTATAAAGTGACTACAGGTTCTTCAGAGGAAGATTAAATGCCTTTGAAAAGCTTAAGGACTAATACATATTCTCAGAGCTTTCCACCACCTGCGCAGGTACATGGGGTGCGAGGCTCTCGGGCAGCTTTCCGATTTGCCGGGGTCCTGGTCTGATAGCCTCCTTTTGGGGCGGGAAGGTTGTCCCAGGACCCTGAGAAGCGGGTTGGGAACGCCTCTGAGCCGCCATGCCAGGGGCTGGAGTAGGGGTCCTCTCCATTATTGCATACAGAGCAGACACGTGTTAAAGTGCTTCACCAAGGGTGCCTGTCCTGGCAGGGTCTGCTCAGCCACCCTTCCCATCTCCCAGGAGCCACACTTCCCATCTCCCAGGAGCCACCCTTCCCATCTCCCAGGAGCCACCCTTCCCGTCTCCCAGGAGCCACGCTTCCCGTCTCCCAGGAGCCACCCTCCCCATCTCCCAGGAGCCACCCTTCCCATCTCCCAGGAGCCACCCTTTCCATCTCCCAGGAGCCATACTTCCCGTCTCCCAGGAGCCACCCTTCCCGTCTCCCAGGAGCCACCCTTCCCATCTCCCAGGAGCCACCCTTCCCGTCTCCCAGGAGCCACCCTTCCCATCTCCCAGGAGCCACACTTCCCATCTCCCAGAAGCCACACTTCTATCTATGTCACTGCACCAAGCACCCCTCCCCCTCTCTCTTCCCCTCCCCCATGTGCTGGCTGCTCTGCGATCATTCCGGAAGCCCCAGCCACCACCGCAGACAGAAGATAAGCTTTAGCTAGAGACACACGTGGGTTCAAACCCTGATGTGGCCACTTTTCAGGTGGGAGAGCTCTGCGCAGTCCCAGCCCCTCTCAGCCGCTCACTAAGTGCCATCCCTGGGGTGATGAGTAGCTGGCAGGCTTGAGGCGAGGACCCTGTCTGGGCTTCTCTCTCCTGGCTGGTTGGGGGTAGGGGTTGAAGCTTGCTCTGAGTTGCTGTTGTTAGTGGCTTTGAACCCTCATGGGTCTGGCGATGACCAGGGATGGGAGAGTGACTGGTCCCATTCAGTGGAGGATTCTGAGTCACGGGTACCACAGCTCAGGAGCCGAGACAGCCTGTGGGTGGAGGTAGTGGAGTGGAGTAGCAGCCCTCAGAGGAAGGGGATTGGGGTGGAGGTGGGGCAGCTGGGCCTCTGGAGGAACCCGTGCACCTGTGTGCCACTGTCTGTCCTGTTCTCGGCCATCCTTGGTACGGTTCCCATGGCATCATTTTAATGAAAACAAAAATGAAGTGCCTTGGTAGCACTATGTGGGAGCTTGTGACTTGTTCAGTTGCTGCCTTGGGAGTTGATAAGCCTGTTTAAAAGCAAGCAGGGCCTGGGGAATTCAGTCAGGCCCCCCTTCACATGCAAGGAGATATTTTCCAAGTTGCTGTTGCTGGTTGGTGCTTTCCTTTATTTTCCCTCACAGGGATGCGAAGGACTAATGATGACATGAGCTGTTTTCTAATCTAAATGTTCAGGTGACATGCTACCTGGAGCCAGGGCCTGCTCGGCTCATGAGCTGTTCCAAGCCGATTAGGCCCCCTGAGTAGGTAAGAGAGAAATCATAACCTCAGCCTGGAGCTCTCTCTCTCTCTCTGCCCAGCCCCGTTTTTTGTTTTGATTATGGATAACACTTGCAATTTGCCTGGTGCATCAGGTATGCGAAGTCAGATACCAGGAGCAGTGTGTATGCAAAGCGGGCCAGCTCCTCAGCCAATCAGGGGAGGAATGCAAAGAGGGGGCCGGCTCCTCAGCCAATCAGGGGAAGAGCTGGGCGAGAATGTTCTTGGTACAAGAATGACTCGCACCTTAGAGCAATCCTTTGCAAGAAGACTTGACTACCATGGAAGATTTTCCCTTTGCAATTTCAAATTAATGGTGCTTTAAATTCAGTCTGGGAGCTCTCAGTGGGTTTGATTTTTTTTTTTTTTTTTTGCCATTTTCTTCCTTTAACCACCCCCAATGAAAAGCTTTGATGAAATAAATAAGTGAATGATCTCTTGAGAAGCAATTGAAGAGGTAAATGCATGGGCAGAGGTTCTTTTGGACTGCAGGGTGTCTGGGTCTAGCAGAGTGGGCTTGTGGTGGGTTAACTTGGTCCCTCAACTCCAGCTGTTGAAGTGCACAGCCTAGGAAGTGAGAGGTAATTTACACATTAAATGGGGGTGCCCCAGTTGGATTGCTTTCCCATGGGAGGAGACGCTTTACTCCAGCCCACTGGACGGAGGGGGACAGCCTTGGGAACAGCCAGCTCAGCCTCTACCTTCGTCTCAGACTTCCCGACTCAGGTTCAAGGTATCCAACTATGGCCCTTGGTTATGGTGTTCTGGAGAGGCTGGGTCCTTGTCACCTCTGTCCTCAGAAGGAGCCTGGAGATGAGACATGGACCAAGGTCAGCAGAGGCAGGATCTACTCGCATGCAAAGTGAAAGAAGAGAGAGAGACTTAAAGAGAGGAATGGAGAGAGAGGCAGGGAGAGAGGGATGAAAAAGCTAGACACAGGTAGGGAGAAAGAGAGAGGGAGAGATATGGGGAGACAGAGGGAGAGAGAGAGAGTGGGAGAGAGGGAGGGAGAACGCAGGCAAGCTGCACCCAGCAAGAATCAGAGCCCACTCTAAGATCTGGGAGTGTGGGGAGTGGCACCTGGGTGGGGACGTTAAGAGAAGAACTTGAGCACTACCAACTTCCTGATCCTTTTTTGGGGGGAACCCAGAAGAATCATGACATGAGTTCAGAATTGTTTGATAATGATGTAATGAGTTACACATGGGGGCACAGCCTGTGGCCATGTTGGTTGTTAATACCTCCCTCTTTAGGAGACGTGTATGACAAAAGCGAAATGTGCACATTGAGCCTTTAATTGACTCACCTGGGATGGATTTAGCCCCTGTTGGAGCCTCTGTGTGGGCTGCTGTTTCTCTCTCGGCGCCCCTTTTCCTCCACAGCCTTGTCTCTTATCTGACACCCCAATGCTCTATTCAACTTCCGGCTTGTGGGAGGTTGGGGGTCCAAGGGCCAGTGTGGGAGATTTGCTGTGTGTGTTTGGGGCTGGCTGACAGATGCGACACCTGTCCTCCAGAGCACTGTGGCCTAGGTTAGGATCTCTTTTTAGGGTCTCTAGCAGTCACCCCTGGATAGAGTGGGAACTCTTGCTCTCGGTTACTGAGCACAGGAGCATTCTTGGATTTTATTCCTGCAGCCAACACGAGCCTGGCGTGGTTGTCTTGTCTTCTGCGAGGTTAACGCCTCCCTTCAATGGTCTCCACAAGTGAAAGCACACATGCTGAGCTAAAGGTGGGAAGAGATGAGGATGAAATCAAATTCAGAGCCCTTAGACGTGACAGCAAGCAAGGCCCTTTCAACTAGTCCAAACAGGAGGGATGTGAAGCAGGCCTGACAGGAGAAGTGAGGCCACTCCACTGAGGCTGTGAGCAGGGAGTGACCCAGCACAGGTATTGGGTGAGGAGTGGCAGGTGAAGCATTAGTGATGGGGTGGGCCTGCATCGTGGAGAAGCAGTTACAGCCACCGTCTGTAGCACTTGGCATCCCACATGGGCACCAGTTAGAACCTTGCTGCCCCACTTCTGATCCAATTTCCTGTTAATGGCCTGGAAAAAACAGTTAAACATGGTCCAGCACTAGCCATATGGGACCTAGTTACTGGCTTCTGGCTTCGTGTTGGCTCAGCCCTGGCTGTTGTGGCCTATTGGGGGAATAACTGAGAAGGTGGAATATGCGTGTGTGGGTGTGTGTGTGCGTGCACGTGCACTCTTTGATCTCTGTTTTTCATAAGCAAAAAGTTTGTGATGGGATCCAGATGCAGTGGCAGGTAAACTGGCTCTCTAGGATGTCCCGGGTCCTACAATGGGCACAACAGACACAACTGTGAAGTAATTGGGACTTAAGGAATCCCTCCACCCCCCCACACACACAGAAAAAAGGCCGTGCGAGCCAGGCATGCACAGTGTGAGCTAACTCACCCCAAGGAGCAGGCTGCTCCAAGCTCCTACATGTTCTCCTACCTTCTTTCTGGTCTTACAGCTAACACTAAGCAGAAGCTCAACATGAAAGACCAATGTGACCCTCCTCTATGTCCAACAACAGTCTCAGTGGTCACCTGCACAAGCTGAGATCACGCTGTTAAACCTCATGGCTTGAGGCTAGCACTGTGACGTAGTGGGCTACACCTCCATCCATGATGCTAGCATCCTGTATGGGCACCTGTTCAAATCCTGGCTTCCCCATTTCCAATCCCATTTTCTCTTATGGCCTGGAAAAGCAACAGAGGATGGCCCAAAGCCTTGGGACCTGCACCAATGTGAGAGACCCAGAGGAAACTCCTGGCTCCTCATTCCATGAAAGTTAAAAGACAGTGCCATGATGGCTAGCGTGTAACGAGGGTCTGACCAGTTTTGCTGTTTCTCACTGAGGAGGAGGAGTTGGAA
The DNA here is from genome assembly GCF_030435755.1 of Ochotona princeps. Classification (NCBI taxonomy): domain Eukaryota; kingdom Metazoa; phylum Chordata; class Mammalia; order Lagomorpha; family Ochotonidae; genus Ochotona; species Ochotona princeps. Next base: position 69,915 of record NW_026700195.1, read on the forward strand.
GACAGCCCTGGAGCTGACAGACCCCTGGGACTGGGTCCCCCCCATTCTCTAGCTTGTCCTGTGGCCAGGCAGCACTGAGGGAGAAAGATAGCTTTCTCTTATTTGGAGGGTGTGGTCCACAAGTTTTCCTGCTGTTAGGAGGCAGCCCAGGGCTGGGTCCTCGGGACTGGACAGCGAGTTACTCATGGCTGGAAGGAGGCTCTTTGTGACCAAGCAAGAGATAAAAAGAAGATGAGGGTGAGCGGGTTATGGCTGACAGCCCTGTCTGTGCAGGGGTAGCAGCTGGCGTCCCAGGGTCTTGGGTGCCCCAATTAACTCTGGCATGCCCATTCAGGAATGCCATCCTTGATGCCCAGCTGTTCTTGTGCCCCTCTGCTTCCCCCAGAGCTTTCTGCCAGGAAGAGGTATGAAGTGGGCCAAAGCTCTCAGACTTCCCTTTCCTGGTCTTGGCAAGATGACAGGCTGCCTGGGTCTTTGGGTCCAGCCTATAGCAGTTGGCTATGACTGGCGAGATAATCGTGTAGGTTGGCCATTGGAGGGAGGAGGGGAGGGTTCCTCTGTTGGAGGACATAGAGGTGCTGTGGAGTGGAGCATTCTTGAAGCCCTAGAGAGGCATCCACCAGGACCACAAGCAGACCTCTTGTTCTGGGCATTGCTGGTGGTCTGGGGGAGCAGCACCATTGTTAACAAACCCCAGGTAAGCAAGGGGAGGGCCTGGGACTCACAGGTGTTGGAGCCTCATGCAAGCCCAGAGGCTTGAGGTCAGAGCAGGGCAGGATTTATTTGGCATGTGGGAAGTAGAGCTTTACCACATGGAGACCAAGCAACAGGTACAGCAGCCTGGAGGATTTAAATGGCAGGGGCTTTAGGATTCACAGTGAAAGGGCCTGGCATGGTGGCTTGATTGGCTAATCCTTCCCCGTGTGCACCGGGATCCCATGCGGGACGTGGTTTGTGTCCCAGCTGCTGGCTCACCTGAGGCCATAGGGTGACTCTGTCCAGGCTCTCATCTCTGAAGCCAGAAGACATTTGAGGACAAGACAGAAGTAAGACTGCCAGAGAAACAAGGATTATTTGCATGCAAATCATAATACACATCAAAGAAGTGTGGACTTGCTCAAGACAGCTGCACCTAGCAAGCTTTAAGGCAGGAGAGATGCTGGGTGGGTGCAATTTAATACTTGCATATGGGGGTGCTGGGTTTGAGTAGCACCCGTTTTCTTACCCTTTTGTGGAACAATCAGAGTGATCATGGTGTTGGGTACCTGTTTAGAATGGAGTGTTAGCCAAGGTCATTTGACTATAGTGAACTCATACTGCGTTACACTTCCCTGGGGATACCCAGTGGGCAGCCAGGCTGGCTATTCAGCCAGTATCTAAGGCTAAGCTCTGGCTTTCCACTGTGAGGAGAGGGGTCAGTGTGGGCAGTGTGGGAGAGGCCAGGGTGGGCAGTGTGGGAGGGCCTAGGGTGGGCAGTGGCAGTATGGGAAAGCCCAGGGTGGGCAGTGTGGGAGGGCCCAGGGTAGGCAGTGGCAGTGTGGGAGGGGTCAGGGTGGGCAGCATGGGAGGGCCTAGGGTGGGCAGTGGCAGTATGGGAGGGCCCAGGGTGGGCAGTGTGGGAGGGCCCAGGGTGGGCAGTGGCAATGTGGGAGGGGTCAGGGTGTGCAGCGTGGGAGGGCCCAGGGTAGGCAGTGTGGGAGGGCCCAGGGTAGGCAGTGTGGGAGGGGTCAGGGTGGGCAGCGTGGGAGGGCCTAGGGTGGGCAGTGGCAGTATGGGAGGGCCCAGGGTGGGCAGTGTGGGAGGAGCTTCAAGGCAGGATGCCCAGTGAACTCAATAGCGGTCCCTGCTAACACCTTGCCTCTAGCCTGGTAGTCCTGAAGGCACATGAAAAAAGCAAATGGCCCAGGCACTGGGGCGGCGGCCCTGGAAGACAGACATGGATCTCTTGGGGACACAGTAGACCTAGTCAGGGGCCAGGTTTTCAGGTGAGGGGTCTTGGCACAGGGCAGGTTGGTGGGGAGGAGAGCAGCAGTGACTCAAGGGGGCTTGCAGGGGTGAGCATGGCCACCCAGAGCAGGAGGAGGCCCAGGAGGAGGCCCAGGAGGAGGCCCTGTTGGCCGGGCCTTCGCCTACTTCTCCTGCAGACCCTTCGTGGGGAGTAAGCATTTCATTTTTATCCTTAAAATCAGAGAAACGCCGGTTCTGTGACACGTGCTGGGACACAGCGGGGTCCTCGCGCAGCTCTCTGCCTTTGCCCTGTAACCCTGGAGGTTGTGTCTGCCCACTCACTGTGTGGGCAACCTCTCAGCACTTGACTCAGGTCAAGTTCACACCGAGCCAGAGGGGACCAACCTGCCTGGCCCCCCACCCTCACGCTGTCCAACACTCGGAGGGTACAGACGGGCCTGGGCGGGGTCCTTGGCAGTGGACTCTAACCAGCAGCAGAACTCTGCAGTTCAGGGTGTGGTGAGGCTGGCAGGAGGCAGAAACAGCAGGTAGCAGCTGAATGGCAGAAGGTTCTGGGTCTGCCTGACCACCCGTGATTCTGTTTAATGCTGGAGCCAAAGGGACTTGAAGAATATTTAACTCCAGCCTTAAAAAACAGAGAGAGAGGGAGAGCAAAAGAGAGTGCCTGGCCTCAGTGGGAGCTGAGGGGGCCGTGAGGGTGAGAGCGCTGTGGGGGAGGGATGGGAGTGTGCAGCTGCCTGCCCCTGGAGGCCCGGGCTTCTCCGAGGACACTTGCTCTCCGATGGGGGGTTTCTCACGTGGCTGGGCTCTGCCCGGGGCTGGCAGCTCAGAGCCGTAAACACCCACAGCCAGTCTGTCTCAGCCAGACCCGGTACAGGCGGCTGGAGGTCCCCACCCTTCCGGCTTGAGCCATCACTGCCCCTTCTGTCTGTGTGCAAGATCTGACTGGGAAATCCTCCCCATGGTGTCTCCATGCTCTAACAGGCTAGCTCAAACGGGTGCTCTGCGTACCGCACACATGCATGCATGACTCACACGTGTACACACAGCACATACCAACACACATGCACATGCAGGAAACATGCACACATCTACACACACCCACGTGCATGTGTGCACAATGCACACCATGTGTCTGCTCACATGTGCATGTATGTTACATATATGCATGCATACACAGTCATCTGCATGTGTTCACCATCACACACACGTGTACTTGGACATGAACACATACACACAAAGCAGTCACCACCCGGGAAGAGGGTGAGTGCTCTGCATGCCACTGTGACACAGTATTGCTGGAGCTGAGGTAGGCTGCAGGCTTACTCTTGGCAGTGTTTTTGCTATAAGCAGAGTCAAGCCATCCCATTCATGTCCCTTGCGTGGCCTATAAGCGCCATGTATCCCGCCTCTCGGCTGTCCCTGTTTGCCCGAGAGACTCAGTTATGTCCTGCATCCAGGCAGGCAGGATTATGAGACTTGTGGCTGCCTGGGGCATGGGGGAGCAGGTTGCCCTGGAGACTTGTGCCCTTGACTTTGCGGGTACCTGTCCCTGGTCTCTCCCCAGGCCACTGGCCCTCCAAGGTGTTCCAGATCCCCGTCTTCTTCCTCACCGGCTCACCACTCTCCTCCCCAGCAGGGGAGGGAAGCGACTCCCCCACAGGAGCAGCGCTGGATGCCACAGCCAGTCACAGCTAGGCCTGTTTCTGTCTCCATAAAGGAATTCTGGGAGCTGAGAAGACCCCCAGCCGACCACCAGGTGTGAAGGTAGAAGGAGCAGGTGGCACCGGTGAGAGCAGGGGGGCCAGCATGAGGCTGCCTTGGGCCAATGGCCACTGTGCCCTTGTTGACCTCTGCTGCCTCGACCATCTCACCTGTGCAGTGGGGGCACAGCCCCGTGGGAGGGGTGAGTGAGAGGAGAGCCTTCTATGTCCTTAGAAGCAAGCCGAAGGAGCTGTTAGGATTATCCACACTAAAAAAAGATGAGTAATCCATTTATTTGTCTGAAAAGCAGAAGGACACGAAGTGAGGGGGAGATTGCCTGTCTACCGTTTCACTTCCCAGAGGGTGAGAGCCAGGCCAGGAAGCTGCGACTTCCCCCAGGTCTCCCAGGCGGATGCAGGGACCCAGGCATCCTGTGTTGCTTTCCAGGCACGCTAGCAGGGAGTTGGATGGGAAGGGGGTAGCCGGGCCTCCAGCTGGTGCTCGGACAAGGGATGCCTGTGTCACAGGGGGAGGCTCAAGCAGCCAGCCACAAGGCTATCCACAGGATTGTCCCACCTGCTGTGGGTGGGATGTGACAGCACACATGGGTCCCCACACAGGGAGGCATTTCTCCTGAGCCCCAGGGAACAGCGACCCGAGAAGGCAGGGTGTATGGAACCATTTTTCTAGGTAAAGGGTGGTAGTGACAGCGCAAAGGATGCCCTAGAATCAAAACACAAGGCTCTTCAGGCCCACAGAGCCCAGGGGCCCTCAGGTCTCAGGAGGCTGCGAGGACCTTGTTTCTGGGGGTCCTCAACCCTGGGGTCAGGGTGGTTGCTGGGGCTGCCAGGCATGCTGGGGCGTGTAGTGTGGTTTGGGTTTCAGGTGGTTGGGCTTCCCCACGTGCCCCTGGGACTGGTCAGGGAGCTGCCTGGGACAGGTGTATCCCATAGGGAAATGCTGGGTTTGACCTGGGAGACAGTAGGTGTTGACTGAAGTATGTGGGTCCCTCCTACTCACGTGGGAGATGTGGGAGACCTGGCCTGGCCCAGTCCTGCCTCCTGCCTGTTGTTGCATTTGTGGAGTAAAACAGTGAAGGGAAGATCTGTGTGTGTGTATCTCTATTTCTTTCTGACTTCATATATATATATATATATATATATATATATATATATATATATATATATATATGTTTAAATTTAAAATATATAAATATATATATAAGTAAAATATTTTTTTTTTGGTTGGGAATCTTTTTTTTATTAATTATTTATTATTTAACTTCAGTAATTACATTGTATTATGTGACACAGTTACATAGATACTTGGGTTCTCCCCACCCCTCCCCAAACCCTCCCACCATGGTGGATTCCTCCACCTTGTTGCATAACCACAGCTCAAGTTCAGTTGAGATTTCCCCATTGCAAGCGTATACCAAACATAGAGTCCAGTATCTTATTGTCCCGTCAAGTTCAACGGCTTCTTAGGTATACCCTCTCTGGTCTGAAGACAGAGCCAGCAGAGTATCATCCCAGTCAATTGAAAGCTCCAACATACCATCAGCAAAAATTTACATCATTATGGAATTAATTGACATAGTAATGAGTAACCAATATGTTAAAAGTAAATGCGAGTTCCCAGCCACCTTCTGTGACCACCTCACCTATACTTCAATTTTAGTTTATACACAACATATAACATTCAAAACATAAGTAAAATATTTTTAAAAAACCTAGGGAGAGCTGGGGAAGTCGTGGGGTGCCCCACACACTGTAGGCTGCTCATGCCGGGAAGCCACAAGGCTGTGTCTCTGAGCCCTTGGGGCGGTGAGTGCTGACCCACAGGCACTGTCACTATGAATGTGGCCGTCTCACCTGCGTGCTGGTTGGATGCGTTCCAGGCCTTTCCACACCCAGGGGCCACACGGGTTCCAGAGCCCCCACCCCATGTGGACCTTCTGCGTTCCCCGAGGCTGAGCCTCCCTAGCCAGGTACCCTTGCCAAGCTCCCCTAACTCCCCCCAAGGGGACCTGGTCTCTAAGGGGCCTCGCCCACCTGCCTGTCCAGCCTGCATCCCGGACCTTAGCTCCTGTGGTAGGACCCCTCCCGTCCCTCAGGGAGCCCCTAAAAGCTCCGCCCCCTGAGCTCTGATTCTGCAGGTGTGGGCTGGAGACTTGAAAGCCCCTTCACATGGGTGACCCCGCGAGGGACCAAGGCCCAGGGAGCAAGGGTGAAGAAAGATTTGAGGTTGCCAGTCCCTACCAGGCCTCTACTGCCACCAACTCCCCCATACCGCCACCCTTTTATTCCAGGAAATTGCTGCCCAGGGCCAGTCCTGGCCCAAAATGACCAACACATCCACTTGCCACATCTCTCTGGTGGCCTCTGGCTTGTTGAAATACCACTTTCTAATTCCCATCGTGAACATGATCTGTGGCGTTTCTGATGCTTCCACGGAAGGGCAAGGAAACGAGCAGCTCTCCAGCCCAGCCCCTGCACACGCTCCGTCCACCTCCGCCCTGCACCGTGGCGGGAGCAGTTCACTCCCAGTGGGTACCTCTGCTGTGTGTGCTGACGGGTCTTGGCCCTCCACTAACTTCACCGCATCTCTCCTTGGAATTCAAGAACATGCCCGGCCACCAGGGAGGGGCCCAGGATGCTCCCGCAGGTTTTCCTTGCCTGTTACTATCCCTCCTGGGTGAAGCGAGAGTAGCTGCCCCAGCCCCAAGCAGCAGGAAGTGTAGCTTGCATGGAGGGAACCTGCCAGAGCGCAGGCTCCTGACTCCAGCAGGATCCAGAGTCCCTGGGTTGGCTGGGTTGAGTTCCTGGGTTGAGTTTGGGTTGGCTGTGCCGGGTGTCGTGACATCTCTGGGGCTCGGTTGAAGGCTTTTACTAGAGGTGAACAGGAGCTGCTGCCTTGCCCGGCTCTGCCCTCCAGCTCTGTGGTCAGCATGGGTGGTATCCATAGTGGAAGCAGGGCCTCGATCCCTTGTCCCCTCCTAGTGGCAGGCTTGGTGACCGTGTATTGAGTGAACAGTGGTAGATTCTCGCTGTGGCTGATATGACATCATCATAGACCTGGGGGCCATGTGAGGCCCTCATGCCCTGGGATAACCAGTGTCAGGAAGAGCCATTTCCAGGTGGCCTATGCCTAGAGGGGATGCCTCTGAGTGCAGGCGTGGTCGGCCAGGTCACCTGGTGTGTGTTATGACCACAGCTGACTTTGCGACTGACCCCTGAGTGATGGCCGCTGTGGTCCCCTCTGCAGTCCACTGCAGTGGCAGCTGTGGGTACCTGTGGGTGACCAAGCTGTCATGAGTCTTCAGGGTTCAACTGGGCACCCTGGCTCTCCCATTGGGCCTGTCCTCAACATCCTGCTGCAGTCTTAAAGTGTAAGGAAGAAAATGTAGAGAATAATCGGTTAACATGGCAACATCTTAAGCGGTAATGAATTAGCCCTCACTTAATAAAGCACACAGAGAGTGGAGATGGCTATGCTAATAGATGATAAAATAGCACAGTCTGTGTATATACAACTCCTGGAAAATGCATTAAAAATTAATTGTAGCAAATCGACCTGATTGGAAGCCAGAGCCTCCATTCAAAGGCAGTAAGAGCTCTGATCTTCCTGGAAAGAGCTCTGGAGAGTGGAGGGGCTTGTGCAGCTCCTCTCATGGGCATGCTCCTCTTGCTGGCTCAGATCACAGGAGCTCTGGAGAGTGGGGAGCTTGTGTAGCTCCTATCATGGGCATGTTCCTCCCGCCAGCTCAGATCACAGGCAGGAAGGACTTGAGTGTCCTGCAGCCATGGGGAAGCCTCTCCGTCACATCTCTCCTGGCGGGATCCTGGACTTGACCCGCAGGTGCTTGGCACCTGTTGCCTGGGATGTCATCAGCTGGGAGTCCCTGTTTGCTGAGGCTGGGTGGTGTGCACAGGGCAGGGACACGCAGCCCCAGGTCAGAGCCATCAGCAGAAGCATACTATCCATGGGGCTCTCTGTAGGACCAAGGACGCTCCAGGCGGACTGTGTCTTGATCCACAGGTGCCAAGAGGCACCTCTGCCCTGGTGGCTTGGCGTGTGTACCCAAGCTTTGGGCTCAGCAAGTCCACGGTCAAGGCTGTGTAAGTCCTGATACCCTCGCCCTGGGGCCTGGTGTATCGAGGAGGCAAGGGGCTTTGCCTGGGTCCCTGTTGTGAGGACTCCAGTACCACTCCTGAGGGCCTTGTCCTCTGCGTGTCCCCTTGGGGACAGGGACTGCAACCTGTGAGCGTCAGAGGCTGTGGTGCAGCCACAGGCTTCCTGACACCTCAGCAGGACGTGCCTCCCAGTCACACACACTGCCCCCTTCTCCAGGGATGGGGAAGAAACATCCGGGTAGCACTGCACCTGTAGTTGGTCCACACCCACTTCCCGTGGCCGTGTCTTCCCTAGGATGGACAATGGCCCACAGCCTGGGTGCTCACGTCCTGCCTCCCATGCAGAAGCCACAGCTGTGGCTGGGCTGGCTCTCCCAGTGCATTTGGGACATGGCTGTTGTATTGCAACAACACAGTGCTGGTCCCTCTCCCAACCCAGGCTCGGGATCTGAGGCCATTTCCCAGCTCTGACTCGGGTTGACATTACCTTGCCCCTGGCAGGCATCCCCTAGGGGAGGGTTTCAGCCCCACCCAGGTGGTCAGAGCATCTAGGAAGGCCAGGTGGGGTCAACGGTAGCCACCAATAAAACAGCTGAAATGTGAGTTCCCAGTGCGCTGTGGGCTGTTGCCAGAAGATACAGTGGGGACAGGTGCGAGGGCTAGTACCACGGTGTCTACTGCAATGGACCAGCTGTTGCACAAACACTGCTTCTACTGCTCATGTGCTGGAGATGGCTGGAGCGACAAGAGTGTGACAAGGGCTTGGGTGCTCCCTGTGCATGTGTGCAGCCTGGGAACAATGAGATTTGGGGAGCTGGCTCAACCCAGACCTGGAGCTGAGCCCAGGCAACCCATGACATCCTCCTGGGGCATGGGAAGGAGGTGACGGCAGCAAATGACTGCTCTGCAACCTGTCTGGCCCTAGGGAAGACTGGGGAGGTGAGGGAGGGGCCCAGTCGCCTCAGTGGCCCCTGGCCACAATGAGGAGGCCAATGGGTCAGCAGAAGACTGCCTCTGAGAAGATGCCTAGGAGCTCACAGTCCTTGGAAGAGGGGCCACGCCACACCAGGAAGTGCCCAGTGGTCAGGGGACAGACAGTGTGGACACTGCCCTTGCTGTGGTGAGCAAGCTGGAACATGGCTGCGTGGATGGTCCCTGCAGGTGCTGGGGCTGCGTGGTCAGTTCCAGGCCCAGCATTGACAGCCTGCTGCAGCAGGTGGTGGGTGGAGCATGGACCTCCTGCAGGTCCTTCCTGTTTCCAAAAGATGGCTCACCCTGGGTGGGTGGGGCTCCCTCTATTTAGCTTCCTGAACAAACTGCTGCTTGGGCTGCAGCAAGAGCCGGAGGCCTCTGCTGGCCACTGGTGTCAGGAGGAGCAGGTAAAAGGCATGGCCTGAGCCCCTTGGGCGGTGAGTCAGGGCTGTGGCAGGAAAGGGCAGTTCAGGTTGCAGCTGGCCCAGGGCACTCAGCCTCTCTCTGAGGACCCTGATAAGCTGCTGTCCTAGGCTTCCCTGCAGCCCTCCCCAGCAGAGGCACCGCCTGCCCCCAGGCCAAGGGTCTCCACTTCTGCTGTTGCTCTGTGGTTTCTCCTTTAACTTACTCTGTTCTCACCTCCCCCTACCCTGCCCCTGCTGGCTCAGGCTACATGTAGCTAAGGTTAGCTCTTCATACTCCAGTGTATAGGTGGGTACACCTGGGGACACCTTCCCCCACCCTACTCTCCACTAATGAGGTCTTTGCCTGATTCAGGCTGTGAGATACTATCTCGCTCACAGGAAATGGTGTCCCTGGCTCATGGAGCCCCAGTGCACGAAGCAGCCCAGGGTCACGGAGCTCCACTGCATGGAGCAGCCCAGGGTCACGGAGCTCCAGTGCACAGAGCAACCCAGGGTCATGGAGACCCAGTGCACAGAGCAGCCCAGGCTCATGGAGACCCAGTGCATGAAGCAGCCCAGGCTCATGAAGCTCCAGTACACGGAGCAACCCAGGGTCACGGAGCCCCAGTGCACGGAGCAGCCCAGGCTCATGGAGACCCAGTGCACAGAGCAGCCCAGGCTCATGGAGCCCCACTGCACGGAGTAGCCCAGGGTCATGGAGCCCCAGTGCACAGAGCAGCCCAGGCTCATGGAGACCCAGTGCACAGAGCAACCCAGGGTCATGGAGCCCCAATGCACAGAGTAGCCCAGGCTCACAGAGCAGCCCAGGGCCATGGAGCCCCACTTCACAGAGCAGCCCAGGCTCACAGAGCAGTCCAGAGTCACGGATCCCCACTGTACAGAGCAGCCCAGGCTCATGGAGACCCAGAACAGAGGGCAGCCCAGGCTCACGGAGTTCCAGTGCACAGAGCAGGCCAGAGTCACGGAGACCCAGTGCACAGAGCAGCCCAGGCTCACGGAGACACAGTGCACAGAGCAGCCGAGGCTCACGGAGACACAGTGCACAGAGCAACCCAGGGTCATGGAGCTCCAGTGCACGGAGCAGCCCAGGGTCACGGAGACCCAGTGCATGAAGCAGCCCAGGGTCACGAAGCTCCAGTGCACGGAGCAACCCAGGGTCATGGAGACCCAGTGCACAGAGCAGCCCAGGCTCATGGAGACACAGTGCACAGAGCAGCCCAGGCTCATGGAGCCCCACTGCATGGAGCAGCCCAGGGTCATGGAGCCCCAGTGCACAGAGCAGCCCAGGCTCATGGAGACCCAGTGCACAGAGCAGCCCAGGCTCATGGAGCCCCACTGCATGGAGCAGCCCAGGGTCATGAAGCCCCAGTGCACAGAGCAGCCCAGGGTCATGGAGCCCCAATGCACAGAGCAGTCCAGGGTCACGGAGCCCCACTGCAAGGAGCAGCCCAGGGTCACAAGCAGGTGGAGTGTCTTCCTTTCGCCCCCTCCCCTCAGCTGGAGCTGCTCCGCCTCTGGACCTGATTCAAGCTGTCGGCCTCTGATTCATGACAGGGCAGCCATCTGTGCCAGTGAGGAGTCTGCATCTCCGGGTGAAGGAGCTTTTAGGAATAAATCCAAGCAAAACTTAAAAATTGTCACACTTAATCATGTTTTCTCTGGGGAGCTGGGACCCAGCCCAAGCGCTGATTTGCAGCCTTTTAGCACAGCCTAGAATTTGCCGGATTATCCTCGGTATTTATGCTTCCCTAAGTCTCCGCTGGTGGGTGGGATGTCTCCATGAATCCTCAGGGCTGGGATGTGCTGGGATGTGCTGGGGTGGGTCCGCCAGCCCTCGCCACCTCTGTGGCTGAGTCAAGGGTGATGGATATGGGCCTGCAGCATCCATTGAGGTGGCAGGGTGCTGGCCACACGTTGGCCCTCCTCCTTGCCCTGGGGTCTCCCCTGCTGAGTGGAACTCTTGGCAATGGGTACAGTCACCTGTGTGTTACAGATGAGGAAGTGAGGCTCATGAACAGGAGAGGGACCCCTTGGGGATCCCAAAGACCGTGCTGTGAGCCTGGCTCCCTTTTCTGGGGACACCAGTAAGGACTTGCACAGAGATGTGGCCCTGTGGTGACCGAGTTAAAGGCTGCCCCAAGGCTGTGGCTCTCAGGCTGGATTCAGAGTCCCAGTGTCATGGCCCACAGTGCTGCAGGGCTGAGACACACTGCACATGCCCGGCTGTGTCAGAGAAGCCCCCCCCAGGCTGGAGCTGGGAGCCAGCAGCTTCATCTGGGGCTTCTGTGTGGGTGGCAGGAGCCCACAGCCTGGACCAGGACATTAACAGGGAGCTAGATCAGAAGTGGAGCTGCTGGGACATGAACCAGTGCCCATTTGGAATGTTGGCAGCACAGGCTTTCCCAGCCCCGTAAACTAACCAGGAAGGCCAGCTTCCTCAAAGCACATGGCTTGTTTGGTTGGATGAGTGGGTCCTGGCTGTTGAAGGGCTTGAGGACAAAGGTCCCAGCCATGGAGACTGCCTGGGGATATGGGGGTGGTGGCGTGGCATGGCTGGGGAAGAGCGATGGCTCCGCAGGTGACGGAGAACTCGGGCAGAACAGGGGCAGAGGGAGACAGGAGGATGGCAGGGACGCCATCAAAAATAAATGGAGGCACCCGGCTGAGAGACAAGGGATACATTTTTCATAAAAGATGTTGCTTAAGAGAAGAGAAATTAAGACTCCAGCATTCATTTTCTCACCAGAGTCAGCTCTTCAAAATAAATTCCAGTTAACCCATCCCCAGCTGGAGCAGGCTCTCTGATGAAGCTGGAATTGACCCTGGGCCGAGCCAGAGGCCAGGCCAGCCCTAGAGCCCACTGGCCTGGCAAGGGCCACTGACAGAGTGTGGCTAGAGCCGCCGTCCAGGGCTATTTGGGAGAGATTGTAAAATGATGCGTGGTAGCATTTCCAGAGGCCATTTCCTCCTGTTGTCCTGAATGTTTGACCTCTCAGAATCACCCTGGCCCACATGAGACTGAAATCATTTCAGTAGAATAATAGACAAAATGTTTCCTGCTCTGGAGTACTGTCTATGGGGGTCAAGGGTGCCCCGAGGCCCAACCACAGCTCCTCTTGCCACACTGTATGCTCACCCCTTGGTGAGCCTGCGCAGGTGGGCCCGCAGGTGTACCTGGATGTGAGGGAGTGATTGGTGAGTGGCTGCATGGATAGGGAGGTGGAGAGATGAGGAGAGAGATGGATGGATTGGAGGGATAGAGAGAAAGATGAGGGAGAGAGTGGGTGCATAGATGGATAGGTCACAGATAAATTACAGATGATGAATGATCACTAGTTACAGATAGATGATAGAGAGTTGATCAATGAGGTGGGGGAGAGAGAGCGAGAGAGAGAGCCCCTCTTCCACTTGAAGCTGCACTTGCCTGCCCTGGGGCTGGTTTGAGAACCCTTCCTGGCCAGGCCAGCAGATGGTCCCAGTTCATCAGGCGGACGCCAGTGGCTGCTGGAGCCAGCTGTCCTGCCCCAGCAGTGCAGTGTGGCCTGAGTCTGAGGGGTCCATAGCCTGGCTCATCTGGAAGGCCACTCTTGTTTGAGGTCAGCAGTCCTGCTGTGGTTCCCCTAGCCTGTGTCCTGCCCCCACCCCCTACTTTACCACCGTCCCCTCTTTTCTGTGGTTTGGCTATACTCATGTCTCGGGTGGGGGGCATGGTGGCACATGCCTGTTTAACTGCCCAACCTCCACTCTGTGCCTGAGCTCCTCCCCACCCCCACAGTGCATGGCAGGGCCTGCCTGAATGCAAACATACCTGTAAGACCAGGGCCCCCAACAGGGCTCCCCTGCAAGCCTGCTTACCCACACACTCAGGTCTGGAAGTCTGCTGGCTGACCTGTATATCAAATCATTATTCATCCATCTGTTGATGTCTGTGTGTGTGTCTACGCGCCTACTTACCCACCTATACACCCATTATATGGCTACCTACCCATTGTCTGTCTGTCTCCTATAGTGTATCCATATAGTGCTCCATTTTGCACTCATTGTCTATCATTCATGTATCCATCACCCATGCATTCATCTATCTATCTATCTATCATCTATCTATCTGTCATCACTTACCCTTCCTGGTCTCTATGCGTCCATCCCTCAGTTCTCTATCCTCTCTAGTGAGCGGAAGACTCACTAGAAGAGGGCATTGTGCTGACAGCTTCTGAGCACCAGCTTGGGGCTTTCGGACAAACGCCTGCCTGTGGCGGAGGTCAGGGGGAGCACCCTGGGGCTAGTGTGGGGGTTCAAAGGTGCCCAGGGTGCTGGAAGACGCCCTTCTCACCCCCACTCTGAGCCACCCAAACACAAGGTACCCCAACCAGAAGCAACGTGGGGAGTGCCCTGACACCAGCGGAGGTTGCGCCATGCACTTGACTTTCGTAGCTTCTTGGAGGAGAGAGCCCCAGAACCCTGGAGATAGAGTTTTCTGCACCCAGGCTCCACTAGAAGCACCAGCTTTGTGGCCTTGATGTTAACCAGCCCTGTTTATGTCCCATAACTCTTGGGGCTAATATTCTGCCAGGACAGCAAATCACAGGTCTAACAAGAAACGTCTCTCGGTGACGTTTGCTAATTGCATCCATTTGAGTATGCAAGACATGGATCCAAAACACAGAGCACACCTGCAAATTTGCCCACAGAGCCCACTGGGGGTCATGCACACATCATGTCCGTATGCACACACAGCGCATGTGTACTGAGGAACTGGGGCGTGGCTGCTCTCATGTGTGGAATGCAGATGCCGGCATTCTAACTGTGAGGAGAAATGCTAACCCTGAAAGAAGGCTTGTGCAGGTGTGACTGAGGACCCTGTGAGGAGGAAATGGTCTGGATTCTTCCACTGAACCCCAAATTCAGCAAGTGCATTAATATGAGAGTGGGAGAGGGGCTGGATACAGACTGGGGGCAATTGGGTGAAGACAGAGGTCAGGGATGGAGTCCTGGAACCCAAGGCCAGATCCCCTGGAATTCCCCAGAGGCCAGAAGCAGGAGACTTTCTCCCACCACCCCAGGACCTTCCAAGGAGTTCAGAGCCCCTTGATCTCTGGCTTGTGGCTGCTATAAGGTAAATTGTAAGGTGTCCGCTGTTTTAAGTGCCCAAGTCTGGTACGGCTTGTCCCGAGCACCGTGGGAGAGAAATTACAGTTAGGGGCAGCCAGGGAGGCCTCAAGGGGCTTGCAGGTGCTTGGGAGCCCCAGAGCCACTCATGGAGTTGGAGCGCAGCACCAGCCTGAGGGAGAAGGGGGCCGCCTCTCCAGGCAGCAAGCGCCTGATCTGTGTGCCTCAGGGCTCCCACCATCTTGTCCTGGGCTCCAGGGATCATGACAGGCACAGGGCCGGGCGATGTGAATGAAGGTGGCCTGGGTGGACAGAGTCCCCCATAGCTCAGCCCTGAGGGTACGAGCTGCTCTCAGCCTCACCAGCACTTGGCCAGGAGGGATCAGGGGCCAGAGAAGGCACGTGGCTCCTGCCCCACCCCAGGCCTACAGGTCTCACAGTGAATGTGTTACAGCGCAGAGGCCACTGTTGGGAATCCAATCCATTCTTGCAGTACCACTTGGGGTGGGGAGGAGAGAGAGATAGAGACAGAGAGAGAGAAACTCTTCCCCTGGTAGCTCCATCCTAATTTCCCACATGGGTGCAGGGGCCCAAGCCCTTGGGTCACCTTCCGTGACCTTCCCAGGTGCATTAGCAGGGAGCTGGATTGGAAGTAGAGCAACTGGGGCTCCAGCAGTTGTCCATATGGGATGCCTGCGCTGTGTACTATGCATACTATGCCACAGCACCAGCCCCGAGTCCTCCCTGTTCTGTTTCACTGGTGTCCAGCATGGGCCTGAGAAGGGCCACAGAGTGACAGCAGCGACCCTGGCTGGTGTCTCCCTCCTGGATAGAATAGCTAACAGCACTGTTACCAGAGTCCAACAGTGACTCAGACATCCTCCACTCATGTGGGGGAGATTAGACACAAATACACCCCACTTAGTTTGGGGCCATTTTGGGATCTTGCTTTAATGGAATTTGTTGAGATTTGACTCAATTAAAGGGTATTGATCTTGAGTGCCTGAGACTGTGGCCATTTGTCAATAGTGGCTTGCTTATAAAATCGCCTTGTTAATCAACCATGTCCCGCATGGTCAATATGTCGTTATTACAGCGAGTAGCTGTGTGCAGCAGCCCCCTGGCTGCCTGTGACAGATGAATACCATTATAACTTGCAGTCATTGCTTGCAGGCTTGGCTCCTTGCTGGGCTCCCAAAATTCTGCCCCCGTCCAGAATTGGGGCCTTGAGGGCTCAGAAGAGGCACCGAGTTTCAGGAAATGGCCAGGCTTGTGTCTAGGGGAGCGATTCCAGCTCGGCAGAACATGTGAGGTCATGTCCCTGCTTTGGGGCCCAAATGCTGAGATAAGGGAGCTGTCTCAGGCCCCTATCTCCTTCTGACAATCTCCGTAATCAAGCAGGCATGGAGGGTCCCTGGCAGTCCAGAGCAGTGTCACCACAGGACTAATGGCCACCTGCCATTATGTGTGTGATTACGCTTCTAGAAGCTTCATAACTAAGTGCTAGTACCTATTTTGTAGTTCATATCAGGACAATACCCACAGCTGTCTGCGGTGCCAAGACGTGTTGGTTCCTCAGCTGCTCCTCGCTGGGATTGTGGGTCCTCTGCCTGAGCCACATGTGCCCAGTGAGGCTGTCACATGGCCAGCCCAGGGCCTCGGGGTGGGAGGACTTTGCCATCGCCCTTGCCTTTCAGCCAGCGTAGGTTGGTACTGGCATTCCGGAGGGAAGATGTTTATTTCTGTGGCAGCGTTTGGGGAGTGCACGGCCCAGCCAGTCTGTCCCTGACCTGGTGGCGTGTGGTGGGGTTTGTCCCCTGGACATGGAGCTCTGTCTGTTCCCAGTCTCTCAGAGTATGCTGGCATGGGATGGAAAGCCACTCTTCCTTCTGAGCAGCTCGTCTTCTGCCTGCAGACCCAGGAAATTAACCCTGTCCGGCTCCACCTGTGTTTTCTCTCTGATGCGCTGAAGGAAGGCCTTGTGGGAGTGCCCTTGAGGGAGACTGCAGAAGAAGCTGGCTAGGCGGAGGTCTCCCAGAGCCACTCCCGCCAGATGTGCTGTCTGCAGCATGCATCTGATAGGGCGACTGGAGCAGAGGCTTCCGGCACCCTTCACAGCAGGAATAGGTGAGTGTCTTGCTGACCCCGTGTCCTCTGGCCCACACACAGTGAGGGTCATGCCTCCTGCCTACCTGCCCTCCTGCCTGCCTGCCCTCCTGCCTGCCTGCAGGCACTTGGCCAACTTCTGGGACCCACATGTGGGGGCCTATCCTGCCCTCTGCCGGGCTGAGAGTGTTGAAGGCGCTGCTGCAAGCAGCTGGTGGTACACAGCGATCTGCTGGGTTTGTGCGCAAACCTCACTCTTGTATTCATAAACTGAGCTTTGAGAGCTTGTACATTCCATTACCAATTTTGCATTAAGTAGGCCTGGCAAGGCTGGGTGTGCTCCCATGTCTGGGGGCACGGTTGGTACACAAGCCAATTGCTTTATTAGCCAACTGAAGAACATGCCAGTCTCCTGGCAGATTAATCTCAAAGTCATTTAGGGGCTCTGAGCAGTAGTGGGGAGTTAGCGGGCATATCCCTCTGTGTGTGTGTGTGCCTTTGGCAGCTCATGGGGAGAACCGAGCTCAGCCCAGAGTGGACACTGCTTCTGCCCTGGCCCCTGCCCCTGGACAGGCAGAGGAAAAAATTTGCTGTTGGGGTTCTGGGGTGGGCATCTGCCCTGAGTCACAGTGCTGGCCAGGGCACTGGGCATCTGCCCTGAGGCACAGTGCTGGCCAG
>NW_026700196.1:0-123784 GCF_030435755.1 Ochotona princeps
ACCAACATGCAGTGTTTCCTTGATTGAATTAGCTCTCACACCAATATTTGCGTCTAGAGCCTTTGCATTGAGGGCTATCTGAAAACGGCTGTGGCGCTGAAGTTGCCTGTGAATGTGGAGTTGGTGGCATGTGAAACCCGCATGTGGAGCATTCGTTTGTGTGGGATGCTCTACCAGGTTCATTCCTAGATAATGCACTCAAAGGGCACTAAGCATAGAGTGTGAAACCTGAGTTTCCTTGAGAGCTGCTTGGAAGCCTGATGGTGTGTGAAGTTAGTGAGCCAAATGGAGTTGTTCTCCCACAAGAACCACTCGGCTGATCCTTCTTCAATATGCCCTTCACCAACATGCAGTGTTTCCTTGATTGAATTAGCTCTCACACCTATATTTGCGTCTAGAGCCTTTGCATTGAGGGCTATCTGAAAACGGCTGTGGCGCTGAAGTTGCCTGTGAATGTGGAGTTGGTGGCATGTGAAACCCGCATGTGGAGCATTTGTTTGTGTGGGATGCTCTACCAGGTTCATTCCTAGATAATGCACTCAAAGGGCACTAAACATAGAGTGTGAAAACTGAGTTTCCTTGAGAGCTGCTTGGAAGCCTGATGGTGTGTGAAGTTAGTGAGCCAAATGGAGTTGTTCTCCCACAAGAACCACTCGGCTGATCCTTCTTCAATATGCCCTTCACCAACATGCAGTGTTTCCTTGATTGAATTAGCTCTCACACCAATATTTGCATCTAGAGCCTTTGCATTGAGGGCTATCTGAAAACGGCTGTGGCGCTGAAGTTGCCTGTGAATGTGGAGTTGGTGGCATGTGAAACCCGCATGTGGAGCATTCGTTTGTGTGGGATGCTCTACCAGGTTCATTCCTAGATAATGCACTCAAAGGGCACTAAACATAGAGTGTGAAAACTGAGTTTCCTTGAGAGCTGCTTGGAAGCCTGATGGTGTGTGAAGTTAGTGAGCCAAATGGAGTTGTTCTCCCACAAGAACCACTCGGCTGATCCTTCTTCAATATGCCCTTCACCAACATGCAGTGTTTCCTTGATTGAATTAGCTCTCACACCAATATTTGCGTCTAGAGCCTTTGCATTGAGGGCTATCTGAAAACGGCTGTGGCGCTGAAGTTGCCTGTCAATGTGGAGTTGGTGGCATGTGAAACCCGCATGTGGAGCATTTGTTTGTGTGGGATGCTCTACCAGGTTCATTTCAGTCCTAGCCATACAAAGGGCACTAAGCATAGAGTGTGAAAACTGAGTTTCCTTGAGAGCTGCTTGGAAGCCTGATGGTGTGTGAAGTTAGTGAGCCAAATGGAGTTGTTCTCCCACAAGAACCACTCGGCTGATCCTTCTTCAATATGCCCTTCACCAACATGCAGTGTTTCCTTGATTGAATTAGCTCTCACACCAATATTTGCGTCTAGAGCCTTTGCATTGAGGGCTATCTGAAAACGGCTGTGGCGCTGAAGTTGCCTGTCAATGTGGAGTTGGTGGCATGTGAAACCCGCATGTGGAGCATTCGTTTCTGTGGGATGCTGACCAAGCTTCATTTCAGTCCTATGCACACATAGACCACTAAGCATAGAGTGTGAAAACTGAGTTTCCTTGAGAGCTGCTTGGAAGCCTGATGGTGTGTGAAGTTAGTGAGCCAAATGGAGTTGTTCTCCCACAAGAACCACTTGGCTGATCCTTCTTCTATATGCCCTTCACCAACATGCAGTGTTTCCTTGATTGAATTAGCTCTCACACCAATATTTGCGTCTAGAGCCTTTGGTTTGAGGGCTATCTGAAAACGGCTGTGGCGCTGCAGTTGCCTGTGAATGTGGAGTTGGTGGCATGTGAAACCCGCATGTGGAGCATTCGTTTCTGTGGGATGCTGACCAAGCTTCATTTCAGTCCAAGGCACAAAAAGGGCACTAAGCATAGAGTGTGAAAACTGAGTTTCCTTGAGAGCTGCTTGGAAGCCTGATGGTGTGTGAAGTTAGTGAGCCAAATGGAGTTGTTCTCCCACAAGAACCACTCGGCTGATCCTTCTTCAATATGCCCTTCACCAACATGCAGTGTTTCCTTGATTGAATTAGCTCTCACACCAATATTTGCGTCTAGAGCCTTTGCATTGAGGGCTATCTGAAAACGGCTGTGGCGCTGAAGTTGCCTGTGAATGTGGAGTTGGTGGCATGTGAAACCCGCATGTGGAGCATTCGTTTCTGTGGGATGCTGACCAAGCTTCATTTCAGTCCTAGACACACAAAGACCTCTAAGCATAGAGTGTGAAAACTGAGTTTCCTTGAGAGCTGCTTGGAAGCCTGATGGTGTGTGAAGTTAGTGAGCCAAATGGAGTTGTTCTCCCACAAGAACCACTTGGCTGATCCTTCTTCAATATGCCCTTCACCAACATGCAGTGTTTCCTTGATTGAATTAGCTCTCACACCAATATTTGCGTCTAGAGCCTTTGGTTTGAGGGCTATATGAAAACGGCTGTGGCGCTGAAGTTGCCTGTGAATGTGGAGTTGGTGGCATGTGAAACCCGCATGTGGAACATTCGTTTGTGTGGGATGCTCTACAAGCTTCATTTCAGTCCTAGGCACACAAAGGGCACTAAGCATAGAGTGTGAAAACTGAGTTTCCTTGAGAGCTGCTTGGAAGCCTGATGGTGTGTGAAGTTAGTGAGCCAAATGGAGTTGTTCTCCCACAAGAACCACTCGGCTGATCCTTCTTCAATATGCCCTTCACCAACATGCAGTGTTTCCTTGATTGAATTAGCTCTCACACCAATATTTGCGTCTAGAGCCTTTGCATTGAGGGCTATCTGAAAACGGCTGTGGCGCTGAAGTTGCCTGTGAATGTGGAGTTGGTGGCATGTGAAACCCGCATGTGGAGCATTCGTTTGTGTGGGATGCTCTACCAGGTTCATTCCTAGATAATGCACTCAAAGTTCACTAAACATAGAGTGTGAAAACTGAGTTTCCTTGAGAGCTGCTTGGAAGCCTGATGGTGTGTGAAGTTAGTGAGCCAAATGGAGTTGTTCTCCCACAAGAACCACTCGGCTGATCCTTCTTCAATATGCCCTTCACCAACATGCAGTGTTTCCTTGATTGAATTAGCTCTCACACCAATATTTGCGTCTAGAGCCTTTGCATTGAGGGCTATCTGAAAACGGCTGTGGCGCTGAAGTTGCCTGTGAATGTGGAGTTGGTGGCATGTGAAACCCGCATGTGGAGCATTCGTTTGTGTGGGATGCTGACCAAGCTTCATTTCAGTCCTAGGCACACAAAGGGCACTAAGCATAGAGTGTGAAAACTGAGTTTCCTTGAGAGCTGCTTGGAAGCCTAATGGTGTGTGAAGTTAGTGAGCCAAATGGAGTTGTTCTCCCACAAGAACCACTCGGCTGATCCTTCTTCAATATGCCCTTCACCAACATGCAGTGTTTCCTTGATTGAATTAGCTCTCACACCAATATTTGCGTCTAGAGCCTTTGCATTGAGGGCTATCTGAAAACGGCTGTGGCGCTGAAGTTGCCTGTGAATGTGGAGTTGGTGGCATGTGAAACCCGCATGTGGAGCATTCGTTTGTGTGGGATGCTCTACCAGGTTCATTCCTAGATAATGCACTCAAAGGGCACTAAGCATAGAGTGTGAAACCTGAGTTTCCTTGAGAGCTGCTTGGAAGCCTGATGGTGTGTGAAGTTAGTGAGCCAAATGGAGTTGTTCTCCCACAAGAACCACTCGGCTGATCCTTCTTCAATATGCCCTTCACCAACATGCAGTGTTTCCTTGATTGAATTAGCTCTCACACCAATATTTGCGTCTAGAGCCTTTGCATTGAGGGCTATCTGAAAACGGCTGTGGCGCTGAAGTTGCCTGTGAATGTGGAGTTGGTGGCATGTGAAACCCGCATGTGGAGCATTTGTTTGTGTGGGATGCTCTACCAGGTTCATTCCTAGATAATGCATTCAAAGGGCACTAAACATAGAGTGTGAAAACTGAGTTTCCTTGAGAGCTGCTTGGAAGCCTGATGGTGTGTGAAGTTAGTGAGCCAAATGGAGTTGTTATCCCACAAGAACCACTCGGCTGATCCTTCTTCAATATGTCCTTCACCAACATGCAGTGTTTCCTTGATTGAATTAGCTCTCACACCAATATTTGCGTCTAGAGCCTTTGCATTGAGAGCTATCTGAAAACGGCTGTGGCGCTGAAGTTGCCTGTGAATGTGGAGTTGGTGGCATGTAAAACACGCATGTGGAGCATTCATTTCTGTGGGATGCTGACCAAGCTTCATTTCAGTCCTAGGCACTCAAAGGGCACTAAGCATAGAGTGTGAAAACTGAGTTTCCTTGAGAGCTGCTTGGAAGCCTGATGGTGTGTGAAGTTAGTGAGCCAAATGGAGTTGTTCTCCCACAAGAACCACTCGGCTGATCCTTCTTCAATATGCCCTTCACCAACATGCAGTGTTTCCTTGATTGAATTAGCTCTCACACCAATATTTGCGTCTAGAGCCTTTGCATTGAGGGCTATCTGAAAACGGCTGTGGCGCTGAAGTTGCCTGTGAATGTGGAGTTGGTGGCATGTGAAACCCGCAAGTGGAGCATTTGTTTGTGTGGGATGCTCTACCAGGTTCATTTCAGTCCTAGCCATACAAAGGGCACTAAGCATAGAGTGTGAAAACTGAGTTTCCTTGAGAGCTGCTTGGAAGCCTGATGGTGTGTGAAGTTAGTGAGCCAAATGGAGTTGTTCTCCCACAAGAACCACTCGGCTGATCCTTCTTCAATATGCCCTTCACCAACATGCAGTGTTTCCTTGATTGAATTAGCTCTCACACCAATATTTGCGTCTAGAGCCTTTGCATTGAGGGCTATCTGAAAACGGCTGTGGCGCTGAAGTTGCCTGTGAATGTGGAGTTGGTGGCATGTGAAACCCGCATGTGGAGCATCGTTTGTGTGGGATGCTCTACCAGGTTCATTCCTAGATAATGCACTCAAAGGGCACTAAGCATAGAGTGTGAAACCTGAGTTTCCTTGAGAGCTGCTTGGAAGCCTGATGGTGTATGAAGTTAGTGAGCCAAATGGAGTTGTTTCTCCCACAAGAACCACTCGGCTGATCCTTCTTCAATATGCCCTTCACCAACATGCAGTGTTTCCTTGATTGAATTAGCTCTCACACCAATATTTGCGTCTAGAGCCTTTGCATTGAGGGCTATCTGAAAACGGCTGTGGCGCTGAAGTTGCCTGTGAATGTGGAGTTGGTGGCATGTGAAACCCGCATGTGGAGCATTCGTTTCTGTGGGATGCTGACCAAGCTTCATTTCAGTCCTAGGCACACAAAGGGCACTAAGCACAGAGTGTGAAAACTGAGTTTCCTTGAGAGCTGCTTGGAAGCCTGATGGTGTGTGAAGTTAGTGAGCCAAATGGAGTTGTTCTCCCACAAGAACCACTCGGCTGATCCTTCTTCAATATGCCCTTCACCAACATGCAGTGTTTCCTTGATTGAATTAGCTCTCACACCAATATTTGCGTCTAAAGCCTTTGCATTGAGGGCTATCTGAAAACGGCTGTGGCGCTGAAGTTGCCTGTGAATGTGGAGTTGGTGGCATGTGAAACCCGCATGTGGAGCATTCGTTTGTGTGGGATGCTGACCAAGCTTCATTTCAGTCCTAGGCACACAAAGACCACTAAGCATAGAGTGTGAAAACTGAGTTTCCTTGAGAGCTGCTTGGAAGCCTGATGGTGTGTGAAGTTAGTGAGCCAAATGGAGTTGTTCTCCCACAAGAACCACTTGGCTGATCCTTCTTCTATATGCCCTTCACCAACATGCAGTGTTTCCTTGATTGAATTAGCTCTCACACCAATATTTGCGTCTAGAGCCTTTGGTTTGAGGGCTATCTGAAAACGGCTGTGGCGCTGAAGTTGCCTGTGAATGTGGAGTTGGTGGCATGTGAAACCCGCATGTGGAGCATTCGTTTGTGTGGGATGCTGACCAAGCTTCATTTCAGTCCTAGTCATACTAAGGGCACTAAGCATAGAGTGTGAAACCTGAGTTTCCTTGAGAGCTGCTTGGAAGCCTGATGGTGTGTGAAGTTAGTGAGCCAAATGGAGTTGTTCTCCCACAAGAACCACTCGGCTGATCCTTCTTCAATATGCCCTTCACCAACATGCAGTGTTTCCTTGATTGAATTAGCTCTCACACCAATATTTGCGTCTAGAGCCTTTGGTTTGAGGGCTATCTGAAAACGGCTGTGGCGCTGCAGTTGCCTGTGAATGTGGAGTTGGTGGCATGTGAAACCCGCATGTGGAGCATTCGTTTCTGTGGGATGCTGACCAAGCTTCATTTCAGTCCTAGGCACAAAAAGGGCACTAAGCATAGAGTGTGAAAACTGAGTTTCCTTGAGAGCTGCTTGGAAGCCTGATTGTGTGTGAAGTTAGTGAGCCAAATGGAGTTGTTCTCCCACAAGAACCACTCGGCTGATCCTTCTTCAATATGCCCTTCACCAACATGCAGTGTTTCCTTGATTGAATTAGCTCTCACACCAATATTTGCGTCTAGAGCCTTTGGTTTGAGGGCTATCTGAAAACGGCTGCGGCGCTGAAGTTGCCTGTGAATGTGGAGTTGGTGGCATGTGAAACTCGCATGTGGAGCATTCGTTTGTGTGGGATGCTGACCAAGCTTCATTTCAGTCCTAGGCACACAAATAGCACTAAGCATAGAGTGTGAAAACTGAGTTTCCTTGAGAGCTGCTTGGAAGCCTGATGGTGTGTGAAGTTAGTGAGCCAAATGGAGTTGTTCTCCCACAAGAACCACTCGGCTGATCCTTCTTCAATATGCCCTTCACCAACATGCAGTGTTTCCTTGATTGAATTAGCTCTCACACCAATATTTGCGTCTAGAGCCTTTGGTTTGAGGGCTATCTGAAAACGGCTGTGGCGCTGAAGTTGCCTGTGAATGTGGAGTTGGTGGCATGTGAAACCCGCATGTGGAACATTCGTTTGTGTGGGATGCTGACCAAGCTTCATTTCAGTCCTAGGCACACAAAGGGCACTAAGCAGAGTGTGAAAACTGAGTTTCCTTGAGAGCTGCTTGGAAGCCTGATGGTGTGTGAAGTTAGTGAGCCAAATGGAGTTGTTCTCCCACAAGAACCACTCGGCTGATCCTTCTTCAATATGCCCTTCACCAACATGCAGTGTTTCCTTGATTGAATTAGCTCTCACACCAATATTTGCGTCTAGAGCCTTTGCATTGAGGGCTATCTGAAAACGGCTGTGGCGCTGAAGTTGCCTGTGAATGTGGAGTTGGTGGCATGTGAAACCCGCATGTGGAGCATTCGTTTGTGTGGGATGCTGACCAAGCTTCATTTCAGTCCTAGGCACAAAAAGGGCACTAAGCATAGAGTGTGAAAACTGAGTTTCCTTGAGAGCTGCTTGGAAGCCTGATGGTGTGTGAAGTTAGTGAGCCAAATGGAGTTGTTCTCCCACAAGAACCACTCGGCTGATCCTTCTTCAATATGCCCTTCACCAACATGCAGTGTTTCCTTGATTGAATTAGCTCTCACACCAATATTTGCGTCTAGAGCCTTTGGTTTGAGGGCTATCTGAAAACGGCTGTGGCGCTGAAGTTGCCTGTGAATGTGGAGTTGGTGGCATGTGAAACCCGCATGTGGAACATTCGTTTGTGTGGGATGCTGACCAAGCTTCATTTCAGTCCTAGGCACACAAAGGGCACTAAGCAGAGTGTGAAAACTGAGTTTCCTTGAGAGCTGCTTGGAAGCCTGATGGTGTGTGAAGTTAGTGAGCCAAATGGAGTTGTTCTCCCACAAGAACCACTCGGCTGATCCTTCTTCAATATGCCTTCACCAACATGCAGTGTTTCCTTGATTGAATTAGCTCTCACACCAATATTTGCGTCTAGAGCCTTTGCATTGAGGGCTATCTGAAAACGGCTGTGGCGCTGAAGTTGCCTGTGAATGTGGAGTTGGTGGCATGTGAAACCCGCATGTGGAGCATTCGTTTGTGTGGGATGCTCTACCAGGTTCATTCCTAGATAATGCACTCAAAGTTCACTAAACATAGAGTGTGAAAACTGAGTTTCCTTGAGAGCTGCTTGGAAGCCTGATGGTGTGTGAAGTTAGTGAGCCAAATGGAGTTGTTCTCCCACAAGAACCACTCGGCTGATCCTTCTTCAATATGCCCTTCACCAACATGCAGTGTTTCCTTGATTGAATTAGCTCTCACACCAATATTTGCGTCTAGAGCCTTTGCATTGAGGGCTATCTGAAAACGGCTGTGGCGCTGAAGTTGCCTGTGAATGTGGAGTTGGTGGCATGTGAAACCCGCATGTGGAGCATTCGTTTGTGTGGGATGCTGACCAAGCTTCATTTCAGTCCTAGCCACACAAAGGGCACTAAGCATAGAGTGTGAAAACTGAATTTCCTTGAGAGCTGCTTGGAAGCCTGATGGTGTGTGAAGTTAGTGAGCCAAATGGAGTTGTTCTCCCACAAGAACCACTCGGCTGATACTTCTTCAATATGCCCTTCACCAACATGCAGTGTTTCCTTGATTGAATTAGCTCTCACACCAATATTTGCGTCTAGAGCCTTTGCATTGAGGGCTATCTGAAAACGGCTGTGGCGCTGAAGTTGCCTGTGAATGTGGAGTTGGTGGCATGTGAAACCCGCATGTGGAGCATTCGTTTGTGTGGGATGCTCTACCAGGTTCATTCCTAGATAATGCACTCAAAGGGCACTAAGCATAGAGTGTGAAAACTGAGTTTCCTTGAGAGCTGCTTGGAAGCCTGATGGTGTGTGAAGTTAGTGAGCCAAATGGAGTTGTTCTCCCACAAGAACCACTCGGCTGATCCTTCTTCAATATGCCCTTCACCAACATGCAGTGTTTCCTTGATTGAATTAGCTCTCACACCAATATTTGCGTCTAGAGCCTTTGCATTGAGGGCTATCTGAAAACGGCTGTGGCGCTGAAGTTGCCTGTGAATGTGGAGTTGGTGGCATGTGAAACCCGCATGTGGAGCATTCGTTTGTGTGGGATGCTGACCAAGCTACATTTCAGTCCTAGGCACACAAAGGGCACTAAGCATAGAGTGTGAAAACTGAGTTTCCTTGAGAGCTGCTTGGAAGCCTGATGGTGTGTGAAGTTAGTGAGCCAAATGGAGTTGTTCTCCCACAAGAACCACTCGGCTGATCCTTCTTCAATATGCCCTTCACCAACATGCAGTGTTTCCTTGATTGAATTAGCTCTCACACCAATATTTGCGTCTAGAGCCTTTGCTTTGAGGGCTATCTGAAAACGGCTGTGGCGCTGAAGTTGCCTGTGAATGTGGAGTTGGTGGCATGTGAAACCCGCATGTGGAGCATTCGTTTGTGTGGGATGCTCACCAAGCTTCATTTCAGTCCTAGGCACACAAAGGGCACGAAGCATAGAGTGTGAAAACTGAGTTTCCTTGAGAGCTGCTTGGAAGCCTGATGGTGTGTGAAGTTAGTGAGCCAAATGGAGTTGTTCTCCCACAAGAACCACTCAGCTGATCCTTCTTCAATATGCGCTTCACCAACATGCAGTGTTTCCTTGATTGAATTAGCTCTCACACCAATATTTGCGTCTAGAGCCTTTGCATTGAGGGCTATCTGAAAACGGCTGTGGCGCTGGAGTTGCCTGTGAATGTGGAGTTGGTGGCATGTGAAACCCGCATGTGGAGCATTCGTTTGTGTGGGATGCTCTACCAGGATCATTTCAGTCCTAGCCATACAAAGGGCACTAAGCATAGAGTGTGAAAACTGAGTTTCCTTGAGAGCTGCTTGGAAGCCTGATGGTGTGTGAAGTTAGTGAGCCAAATGGAGTTGTTCTCCCACAAGAACCACTCGGCTGATCCTTCTTCAATATGCCCTTCACCAACATGCAGTGTTTCCTTGATTGAATTAGCTCTCACACCAATATTTGCGTCTAGAGCCTTTGCATTGAGGGCTATCTGAAAACGGCTGTGGCGCTGAAGTTGCCTGTGAATGTGGAGTTGGTGGCATGTGAAACCCGCATGTGGAGCATTCGTTTGTGTGGGATGCTGACCAAGCTTCATTTCAGTCCTAGCCACACAAAGGGCACTAAGCATAGAGTGTGAAAACTGAGTTTCCTTGAGAGCTGCTTGGAAGCCTGATGGTGTGTGAAGTTAGTGAGCCAAATGGAGTTGTTCTCCCACAAGAACCACTCGGCTGATCCTTCTTCAATATGCCCTTCACCAACATGCAGTGTTTCCTTGATTGAATTAGCTCTCACACCAATATTTGCGTCTAGAGCCTTTGCATTGAGGGCTATCTGAAAACGGCTGTGGCGCTGAAGTTGCCTGTGAATGTGGAGTTGGTGGCATGTGAAACCCGCATGTGGAGCATTCGTTTGTGTGGGATGCTCTACCAGGTTCATTCCTAGATAATGCACTCAAAGGGCACTAAGCATAGAGTGTGAAACCTGAGTTTCCTTGAGAGCTGCTTGGAAGCCTGATGGTGTGTGAAGTTAGTGAGCCAAATGGAGTTGTTCTCCCACAAGAACCACTCGGCTGATCCTTCTTCAATATGCCCTTCACCAACATGCAGTGTTTCCTTGATTGAATTAGCTCTCACACCAATATTTGCGTCTAGAGCCTTTGCATTGAGGGCTATCTGAAAACGGCTGTGGCGCTGAAGTTGCCTGTGAATGTGGAGTTGGTGGCATGTGAAACCCGCATGTGGAGCATTCGTTTGTGTGGGATGCTGACCAAGCTTCATTTCAGTCCTAGCCACACAAAGGGCACTAAGCATAGAGTGTGAAAACTGAATTTCCTTGAGAGCTGCTTGGAAGCCTGATGGTGTGTGAAGTTAGTGAGCCAAATGGAGTTGTTCTCCCACAAGAACCACTCGGCTGATCCTTCTTCAATATGCCCTTCACCAACATGCAGTGTTTCCTTGATTGAATTAGCTCTCACACCAATATTTGCGTCTAGAGCCTTTGCATTGAGGGCTATCTGAAAACGGCTGTGGCGCTGAAGTTGCCTGTGAATGTGGAGTTGGTGGCATGTGAAACCCGCATGTGGAGCATTCGTTTGTGTGGGATGCTCTACCAGGTTCATTCCTAGATAATGCACTCAAAGGGCACTAAGCATAGAGTGTGAAACCTGAGTTTCCTTGAGAGCTGCTTGGAAGCCTGATGGTGTGTGAAGTTAGTGAGCCAAATGGAGTTGTTCTCCCACAAGAACCACTCGGCTGATCCTTCTTCAATATGCCCTTCACCAACATGCAGTGTTTCCTTGATTGAATTAGCTCTCACACCAATATTTGCGTCTAGAGCCTTTGCATTGAGGGCTATCTGAAAACGGCTGTGGCGCTGAAGTTGCCTGTGAATGTGGAGTTGGTGGCATGTGAAACCCGCATGTGGAGCATTCGTTTGTGTGGGATGCTCTACCAGGTTCATTCCTAGATAATGCACTCAAAGGGCACTAAGCATAGAGTGTGAAAACTGAGTTTCCTTGAGAGCTGCTTGGAAGCCTGATGGTGTGTGAAGTTAGTGAGCCAAATGGAGTTGTTCTCCCACAAGAACCACTCGGCTGATCCTTCTTCAATATGCCCTTCACCAACATGCAGTGTTTCCTTGATTGAATTAGCTCTCACACCAATATTTGCGTCTAGAGCCCTTGCATTGAGGGCTATCTGAAAACGGCTGTGGCGCTGAAGTTGCCTGTGAATGTGGAGTTGGTGGCATGTGAAACCCGCATGTGGAGCATTCGTTTGTGTGGGATGCTCTACCAGGTTCATTTCAGTCCTAGGCACACAAAGAGCACTAAGCATAGAGTGTGAAAACTGAGTTTCCTTGAGAGCTGCTTGGAAGCCTGATGGTGTGTGAAGTTAGTGAGCCAAATGGAGTTGTTCTCCCACAAGAACCACTCGGCTGATCCTTCTTCAATATGCCCTTCACCAACATGCAGTGTTTCCTTGATTGAATTAGCTCTCACACCAATATTTGCGTCTAGAGCCTTTGCATTGAGGGCTATCTGAAAACGGCTGTGGCGCTGAAGTTGCCTGTGAATGTGGAGTTGGTGGCATGTGAAACCCGCATGTGGAGCATTCGTTTGTGTGGGATGCTCTACCAGGTTCATTCCTAGATAATGCACTCAAAGGGCACTAAGCATAGAGTGTGAAAACAGTTTCCTTGAGAGCTGCTTGGAAGCCTGATGGTGTGTGAAGTTAGTGAGCCAAATGGAGTTGTTCTCCCACAAGAACCACTTGGCTGATCCTTCTTCAATATGCCCTTCACCAACATGCAGTGTTTCCTTGATTGAATTAGCTCTCACACCAATATTTGCGTCTAGAGCCTTTGCATTGAGGGCTATCTGAAAACGGCTGTGGCGCTGAAGTTGCCTGTGATTGTGAAGTTGGTGGCAAGTGAAACCCGCATGTGGAGCATTCGTTTGTGTGGGATGCTGACCAAGCTTCATTTCAGTCCTAGGCACACAAAGGGCACTAAGCATAGAGTGTGAAAACTGAGTTTCCTTGAGAGCTGCTTGGAAGCCTGATGGTGTGTGAAGTTAGTGAGCCAAATGGAGTTGTTCTCCCACAAGAACCACTCGGCTGATCCTTCTTCAATATGCCCTTCACCAACATGCAGTGTTTCCTTGATTGAATTAGCTCTCACACCAATATTTGCGTCTAGAGCCTTTGCATTGCGGGCTTTCTGAAAACGGCTGTGGCGCTGAAGTTGCCTGTGAATGTGGAGTTGGTGGCATGTGAAACGCGCATGTGGAGCATTCGTTTGTGTGGGATGCTGACCAAGCTTCATTTCAGTTTAGCCACACAAAGAGCACTAAGCATAGAGTGTGAAAACTGAGTTTCCTTGAGAGCTGCTTGGAAGCCTGATGGTGTGTGAAGTTAGTGAGCCAAATGGAGTTGTTCTCCCACAAGAACCACTCAGCTGATCCTTCTTCAATATGCCCTTCACCAACATGCAATGTTTCCTTGATTGAATTAGCTCTCAGACCAATATTTGCGTCTAGAGCCTTTGCATTGAGGGCTATCTGAAAACGGCTGTGGCGCTGGAGTTGCCTGTGAATGTGGAGTTGGTGGCATGTGAAACCCGCATGTGGAGCATTCGTTTGTGTGGGATGCTCTACCAGGTTCATTCCTAGATAATGCACTCAAAGGGCACTAAGCATAGAGTGTGAAAACTGAGTTTCCTTGAGAGCTGCTTGGAAGCCTGATGGTGTGTGAAGTTAGTGAGCCAAATGGAGTTGTTCTCCCACAAGAACCACTCGGCTGATCCTTCTTCAATATGCCCTTCACCAACATGCAGTGTTTCCTTGATTGAATTAGCTCTCACACCAATATTTGCGTCTACAGCCTTTGCATTGAGGGCTATCTGAAAACGGCTGTGGCGCTGAAGTTGCCTGTGAATGTGGAGTTGGTGGCATGTGAAACCCGCATGTGGAGCATTCGTTTGTGTGGGATGCTCTACCAGGTTCATTCCTAGATAATGCACTCAAAGGGCACTAAGCATAGAGTGTGAAACCTGAGTTTCCTTGAGAGCTGCTTGGAAGCCTGATGGTGTGTGAAGTTAGTGAGCCAAATGGAGTTGTTCTCCCACAAGAACCACTCGGCTGATCCTTCTTCAATATGCCCTTCACCAACATGCAGTGTTTCCTTGATTGAATTAGCTCTCACACCAATATTTGCGTCTAGAGCCTTTGCATTGAGGGCTATCTGAAAACGGCTGTGGCGCTGAAGTTGCCTGTGAATGTGGAGTTGGTGGCATGTGAAACCCGCATGTGGAGCATTCGTTTGTGTGGGATGCTCTACCAGGTTCATTCCTAGATAATGCACTCAAAGGGCACTAAGCATAGAGTGTGAAAACTGAGTTTCCTTGAGAGCTGCTTGGAAGCCTGATGGTGTGTGAAGTTAGTGAGCCAAATGGAGTTGTTCTCCCACAAGAACCACTCGGCTGATCCTTCTTCAATATGCCCTTCACCAACATGCAGTGTTTCCTTGATTGAATTAGCTCTCACACCAATATTTGCGTCTAGAGCCTTTGCATTGAGGGCTATCTGAAAACGGCTGTGGCGCTGAAGTTGCCTGTGAATGTGGAGTTGGTGGCATGTGAAACCCGCATGTGGAGCATTCGTTTGTGTGGGATGCTGACCAAGCTTCATTTCAGTCCTAGGCACACAAAGGGCACTAAGCATAGAGTGTGAAAACTGAGTTTCCTTGAGAGCTGCTTGGAAGCCTGATGGTGTGTGAAGTTAGTGAGCCAAATGGAGTTGTTCTCCCACAAGAACCACTCGGCTGATCCTTCTTCAATATGCCCTTCACCAACATGCAGTGTTTCCTTGATTGAATTAGCTCTCACACCAATATTTGCGTCTAGAGCCTTTGCATTGAGGGCTATCTGAAAACGGCTGTGGCGCTGGAGTTGCCTGTGAATGTGGAGTTGGTGGCATGTGAAACCCGCATGTGGAGCATTCGTTTGTGTGGGATGCTCTACCAGGTTCATTTCAGTCCTAGCCATACAAAGGGCACTAAGCATAGAGTGTGAAAACTGAGTTTCCTTGAGAGCTGCTTGGAAGCCTGATGGTGTGTGAAGTTAGTGAGCCAAATGGAGTTGTTCTCCCACAAGAACCACTCGGCTGATCCTTCTTCAATATGCCCTTCACCAACATGCAGTGTTTCCTTGATTGAATTAGCTCTCACACCAATATTTGCGTCTAGAGCCTTTGCATTGAGGGCTATCTGAAAACGGCTGTGGCGCTGAAGTTGCCTGTCAATGTGGAGTTGGTGGCATGTGAAACCCGCATGTGGAGCATTCGTTTGTGTGGGATGCTCTACCAGGTTCATTCCTAGATAATGCACTCAAAGGACACTAAGCATAGAGTGTGAAAACTGAGTTTCCTTGAGAGCTGCTTGGAAGCCTGATGGTGTGTGAAGTTAGTGAGCCAAATGGAGTTGTTCTCCCACAAGAACCACTCGGCTGATCCTTCTTCAATATGCCCTTCACCAACATGCAGTGTTTCCTTGATTGAATTAGCTCTCACACCAATATTTGCGTCTAGAGCCTTTGCATTGAGGGCTATCTGAAAACGGCTGTGGCGCTGAAGTTGCCTGTGAATGTGAAGTTGGTGGCAAGTGAAACCCGCATGTGGAGCATTCGTTTGTGTGGGATGCTGACCAAGCTTCATTTCAGTCCTAGGCACACAAAGGGCACTAAGCATAGAGTGTGAAAACTGAGTTTCCTTGAGAGCTGCTTGGAAGCCTGATGGTGTGTGAAGTTAGTGAGCCAAATGGAGTTGTTCTCCCACAAGAACCACTCGGCTGATCCTTCTTCAATATGCCCTTCACCAACATGCAGTGTTTCCTTGATTGAATTAGCTCTCACACCAATATTTGCGTCTAGAGCCTTTGCATTGCGGGCTTTCTGAAAACGGCTGTGGCGCTGGAGTTGCCTGTGAATGTGGAGTTGGTGGCATGTGAAACGCGCATGTGGAGCATTCGTTTGTGTGGCATGCTGACCAAGCTTCATTTCAGTTTAGCCACACAAAGAGCACTAAGCATAGAGTGTGAAAACTGAGTTTCCTTGAGAGCTGCTTGGAAGCCTGATGGTGTGTGAAGTTAGTGAGCTAAATGGAGTTGTTCTCCCACAAGAACCACTCAGCTGATCCTTCTTCAATATGCCCTTCACCAACATGCAGTGTTTCCTTGATTGAATTAGCTCTCAGACCAATATTTGCGTCTAGAGCCTTTGCATTGAGGGCTATCTGAAAACGGCTGTGGCGCTGGAGTTGCCTGTGAATGTGGAGTTGGTGGCATGTGAAACCCGCATGTGGAGCATTCGTTTGTGTGGGATGCTCTACCAGGTTCATTCCTAGATAATGCACTCAAAGGGCACTAAGCATAGAGTGTGAAAACTGAGTTTCCTTGAGAGCTGCTTGGAAGCCTGTTGGTGTGTGAAGTTAGTGAGCCAAATGGAGTTGTTCTCCCACAAGAACCACTCGGCTGATCCTTCTTCAATATGCCCTTCACCAACATGCAGTGTTTCCTTGATTGAATTAGCTCTCAGACCAATATTTGCGTCTAGAGCCTTTGCATTGAGGGCTATCTGAAAACGGCTGTGGCGCTGGAGTTGCCTGTGAATGTGGAGTTGGTGGCATGTGAAACCCGCATGTGGAGCATTCGTTTGTGTGGGATGCTGACCAAGCTTCATTTCAGTCCTAGGCACACAAAGGGCACTAAGCATAGAGTGTGAAAACTGAGTTTCCTTGAGAGCTGCTTGGAAGCCTGATGGTGTGTGAAGTTAGTGAGCCAAATGGAGTTGTTCTCCCACAAGAACCACTCGGCTGATCCTTCTTCAATATGCCCTTCACCAACATGCAGTGTTTCCTTGATTGAATTAGCTCTCACACCAATATTTGCGTCTAGAGCCTTTGCATTGAGGGCTATCTGAAAACGGCTGTGGCGCTGAAGTTGCCTGTCAATGTGGAGTTGGTGGCATGTGAAACCCGCATGTGGAGCATTCGTTTGTGTGGGATGCTGACCAAGCTTCATTTCAGTCCTAGGCACACAAAGAGCACTAAGCATAGAGTGTGAAAACTGAGTTTCCTTGAGAGCTGCTTGGAAGCCTGATGGTGTGTGTGAAGTTAGTGAGCCAAATGGAGTTGTTCTCCCACAAGAACCACTCGGCTGATCCTTCTTCAATATGCCCTTCACCAACATGCAGTGTTTCCTTGATTGAATTAGCTCTCAGACCAATATTTGCGTCTAGAGCCTTTGCATTGAGGGCTATCTGAAAACGGCTGTGGCGCTGGAGTTGCCTGTGAATGTGGAGTTGGTGGCATGTGAAACCCGCATGTGGAGCATTCGTTTGTGTGGGATGCTCTACCAGGTTCATTTCAGTCCTAGCCATACAAAGGGCACTAAGCATAGAGTGTGAAAACTGAGTTTCCTTGAGAGCTGCTTGGAAGCCTGATGGTGTGTGAAGTTAGTGAGCCAAATGGAGTTGTTCTCCCACAAGAACCACTCGGCTGATCCTTCTTCAATATGCCCTTCACCAACATGCAGTGTTTCCTTGATTGAATTAGCTCTCACACCAATATTTGCGTCTAGAGCCTTTGCATTGAGGGCTATCTGAAAACGGCTGTGGCGCTGAAGTTGCCTGTCAATGTGGAGTTGGTGGCATGTGAAACCCGCATGTGGAGCATTCGTTTGTGTGGGATGCTCTACCAGGTTCATTCCTAGATAATGCACTCAAAGGGCACTAAGCATAGAGTGTGAAAACTGAGTTTCCTTGAGAGCTGCTT
This sequence comes from Ochotona princeps, assembly GCF_030435755.1. NCBI lineage: Eukaryota > Metazoa > Chordata > Mammalia > Lagomorpha > Ochotonidae > Ochotona > Ochotona princeps. The sequence goes on from NW_026700196.1 coordinate 17,295, forward strand.
GGAAGCCTGATGGTGTGTGAAGTTAGTGAGCCAAATGGAGTTGTTCTCCAACAAGAACCACTCGGCTGATCCTTCTTCAATATGCCCTTCACGAACATGCAGTGTTTCCTTGATTGAATTAGCTCTCACACCAATATTTGCGTCTAGAGCCTTTGCATTGAGGGCTATCTGAAAACGGCTGTGGCGCTGAAGTTGCCTGTGAATGTGGAGTTGGTGGCATGTGAAACCCGCATGTGGAGCATTCGTTTGTGTGGGATGCTGACCAAGCTTCATTTCAGTCCTAGGCACACAAAGGGCACTAAGCATAGAGTGTGAAAACTGAGTTTCCTTGAGAGCTCCTTGGAAGCCTGATGGTGTGTGAAGTTAGTGAGCCAAATGGAGTTGTTCTCCCACAAGAACCACTCGGCTGATCCTTCTTCAATATGCCCTTCACCAACATGCAGTGTTTCCTTGATTGAATTAGCTCTCACACCAATATTTGCGTCTAGAGCCTTTGCATTGAGGGCTATCTGAAAACGGCTGTGGCGCTGAAGTTGCCTGTGAATGCGGAGTTGGTGGCATGTGAAACCCGCATGTGGAGCATTCGTTTGTGTGGGATGCTCTACCAGGTTCATTCCTAGATAATGCACTCAAAGGGCACTAAGCATAGAGTGTGAAAACAGTTTCCTTGAGAGCTGCTTGGAAGCCTGATGGTGTGTGAAGTTAGTGAGCCAAATGGAGTTGTTCTCCCACAAGAACCACTCGGCTGATCCTTCTTCAATATGCCCTTCACCAACATGCAGTGTTTCCTTGATTGAATTAGCTCTCACACCAATATTTGCGTCTAGAGCCTTTGCATTGAGGGCTATCTGAAAACGGCTGTGGCGCTGAAGTTGCCTGTGAATGTGAAGTTGGTGGCAAGTGAAACCCGCATGTGGAGCATTCGTTTGTGTGGGATGCTGACCAAGCTTCATTTCAGTCCTAGGCACACAAAGGGCACTAAGCATAGAGTGTGAAAACTGAGTTTCCTTGAGAGCTGCTTGGAAGCCTGATGGTGTGTGAAGTTAGTGAGCCAAATGGAGTTGTTCTCCCACAAGAACCACTCGGCTGATCCTTCTTCAATATGCCCTTCACCAACATGCAGTGTTTCCTTGATTGAATTAGCTCTCACACCAATATTTGCGTCTAGAGCCTTTGCATTGCGGGCTTTCTGAAAACGGCTGTGGCGCTGGAGTTGCCTGTGAATGTGGAGTTGGTGGCATGTGAAACGCGCATGTGGAGCATTCGTTTGTGTGGGATGCTGACCAAGCTTCATTTCAGTTTAGCCACACAAAGAGCACTAAGCATAGAGTGTGAAAACTGAGTTTCCTTGAGAGCTGCTTGGAAGCCTGATGGTGTGTGAAGTTAGTGAGCTAAATGGAGTTGTTCTCCCACAAGAACCACTCAGCTGATCCTTCTTCAATATGCCCTTCACCAACATGCAGTGTTTCCTTGATTGAATTAGCTCTCAGACCAATATTTGCGTCTAGAGCCTTTGCATTGAGGGCTATCTGAAAACGGCTGTGGCGCTGGAGTTGCCTGTGAATGTGGAGTTGGTGGCATGTGAAACCCGCATGTGGAGCATTCGTTTGTGTGGGATGCTCTACCAGGTTCATTCCTAGATAATGCACTCAAAGGGCACTAAGCATAGAGTGTGAAAACTGAGTTTCCTTGAGAGCTGCTTGGAAGCCTGTTGGTGTGTGAAGTTAGTGAGCCAAATGGAGTTGTTCTCCCACAAGAACCACTCGGCTGATCCTTCTTCAATATGCCCTTCACCAACATGCAGTGTTTCCTTGATTGAATTAGCTCTCAGACCAATATTTGCGTCTAGAGCCTTTGCATTGAGGGCTATCTGAAAACGGCTGTGGCGCTGGAGTTGCCTGTGAATGTGGAGTTGGTGGCATGTGAAACCCGCATGTGGAGCATTCGTTTGTGTGGGATGCTGACCAAGCTTCATTTCAGTCCTAGGCACACAAAGGGCACTAAGCATAGAGTGTGAAAACTGAGTTTCCTTGAGAGCTGCTTGGAAGCCTGATGGTGTGTGAAGTTAGTGAGCCAAATGGAGTTGTTCTCCCACAAGAACCACTCGGCTGATCCTTCTTCAATATGCCCTTCACCAACATGCAGTGTTTCCTTGATTGAATTAGCTCTCACACCAATATTTGCGTCTAGAGCCTTTGCATTGAGGGCTATCTGAAAACGGCTGTGGCGCTGAAGTTGCCTGTCAATGTGGAGTTGGTGGCATGTGAAACCCGCATGTGGAGCATTCGTTTGTGTGGGATGCTGACCAAGCTTCATTTCAGTCCTAGGCACACAAAGAGCACTAAGCATAGAGTGTGAAAACTGAGTTTCCTTGAGAGCTGCTTGGAAGCCTGATGGTGTGTGTGAAGTTAGTGAGCCAAATGGAGTTGTTCTCCCACAAGAACCACTCGGCTGATCCTTCTTCAATATGCCCTTCACCAACATGCAGTGTTTCCTTGATTGAATTAGCTCTCAGACCAATATTTGCGTCTAGAGCCTTTGCATTGAGGGCTATCTGAAAACGGCTGTGGCGCTGGAGTTGCCTGTGAATGTGGAGTTGGTGGCATGTGAAACCCGCATGTGGAGCATTCGTTTGTGTGGGATGCTCTACCAGGTTCATTCCTAGATAATGCACTCAAAGGGCACTAAGCATAGAGTGTGAAAACTGAGTTTCCTTGAGAGCTGCTTGGAAGCCTGATGGTGTGTGAAGTTAGTGAGCCAAATGGAGTTGTTCTCCCACAAGAACCACTCGGCTGATCCTTCTTCAATATGCCCTTCACCAACATGCAGTGTTTCCTTGATTGAATTAGCTCTCACACCAATATTTGCGTCTAGAGCCTTTGCATTGAGGGCTATCTGAAAACGGCTGTGGCGCTGAAGTTGCCTGTCAATGTGGAGTTGGTGGCATGTGAAACCCGCATGTGGAGCATTCGTTTGTGTGGGATGCTCTACCAGGTTCATTCCTAGATAATGCACTCAAAGGGCACTAAGCATAGAGTGTGAAAACTGAGTTTCCTTGAGAGCTGCTTGGAAGCCTGATGGTGTGTGAAGTTAGTGAGCCAAATGGAGTTGTTCTCCAACAAGAACCACTCGGCTGATCCTTCTTCAATATGCCCTTCACCAACATGCAGTGTTTCCTTGATTGAATTAGCTCTCACACCAATATTTGCGTCTAGAGCCTTTGCATTGAGGGCTATCTGAAAACGGCTGTGGCGCTGAAGTTGCCTGTGAATGTGGAGTTGGTGGCATGTGAAACCCGCATGTGGAGCATTCGTTTGTGTGGGATGCTGACCAAGCTTCATTTCAGTCCTAGGCACACAAAGGGCACTAAGCATAGAGTGTGAAAACTGAGTTTCCTTGAGAGCTCCTTGGAAGCCTGATGGTGTGTGAAGTTAGTGAGCCAAATGGAGTTGTTCTCCCACAAGAACCACTCGGCTGATCCTTCTTCAATATGCCCTTCACCAACATGCAGTGTTTCCTTGATTGAATTAGCTCTCACACCAATATTTGCGTCTAGAGCCTTTGCATTGAGGGCTATCTGAAAACGGCTGTGGCGCTGAAGTTGCCTGTGAATGTGGAGTTGGTGGCATGTGAAACCCGCATGTGGAGCATTCGTTTGTGTGGGATGCTGACCAAGCTTCATTTCAGTCCTAGCCACACAAAGAGCACTAAGCATAGAGTGTGAAAACTGAGTTTCCTTGAGAGCTGCTTGGAAGCCTGATGGTGTGTGAAGTTAGTGAGCCAAATGGAGTTGTTCTCCCACAAGAACCACTCGGCTGATCCTTCTTCAATATGCCCTTCACCAACATGCAGTGTTTCCTTGATTGAATTAGCTCTCACACCAATATTTGCGTCTAGAGCCTTTGCATTGAGGGCTATCTGAAAACGGCTGTGGCGCTGAAGTTGCCTGTGAATCTGGAGTTGGTGGCATGTGAAACCCGCATGTGGAGCATTCGTTTGTGTGGGATGCTGACCAACCTTCATTTCAGTCCTAGGCACACAAAGGGCACTAAGCATAGAGTGTGAAAACTGAGTTTCCTTGAGAGCTGCTTGGAAGCCTGATGGTGTGTGAAGTTAGTGAGCCAAAGGAGTTGTTCTCCCACAAGAACCACTCGGTTGATCCTTCTTCAATATGCCCTTCACCAACATGCAGTGTTTCCTTGATTGAATTAGCTCTCACACCAATATTTGCGTCTAGAGCCTTTGCATTGAGGGCTATCTGAAAACGGCTGTGGCGCTGAAGTTGCCTGTGAATGTGGAGTTAGTGGCATGTGAAACCCGCATGTGGAGCATTCGTTTGTGTGGGATGCTGACCAAGCTTCATTTCAGTCCTAGGCACACAAAGGGCACTAAGCATAGAGTGTGAAAACTGAGTTTCCTTGAGAGCTGCTTGGAAGTCTGATGGTGTGTGAAGTTAGTGAGCCAAATGGAGTTGTTCTCCCACAAGAACCACTCAGCTGATCCTTCTTCAATATGCCCTTCACCAACATGCAGTGTTTCCTTGATTGAATTAGCTCTCACACCAATATTTGCGTCTAGAGCCTTTGCATTGAGGGTTATCTGAAAACGGCTGTGGCGCTGGAGTTGCCTGTGAATGTGGAGTTGGTGGTATGTGAAACCCGCATGTGGAGCATTCGTTTGTGTGGGATGCTCTACCAGGATCATTTCAGTCCTAGCCATACAAAGGGCACTAAGCATAGAGTGTGAAAACTGAGTTTCCTTGAGAGCTGCTTGGAAGCCTGATGGTGTGTGAAGTTAGTGAGCCAAATGGAGTTGTTCTCCCACAAGAACCACTCGGCTGATCCTTCTTCAATATGCCCTTCACCAACATGCAGTGTTTCCTTGATTGAATTAGCTCTCACACCAATATTTGCGTCTAGAGCCTTTGCATTGAGGGCTATCTGAAAATGGCTGTGGCGCTGAAGTTGCCTGTGAATGTGGAGTTGGTGGCATGTGAAACCCGCATGTGGAGCATTCGTTTGTGTGGGATGCTGACCAAGCTTCATTTCAGTCCTAGGCACACAAAGGGTACTAAGCATAGAGTGTGAAAACTGAGTTTCCTTGAGAGCTGCTTGGAAGCCTGATGGTGTGTGAAGTTAGTGAGCCAAATGGAGTTGTTCTCCCACAAGAACCACTCGGCTGATCCTTCTTCAATATGCCCTTCACCAACATGCAGTGTTTCCTTGATTGAATTAGCTCTCACACCAATATTTGCGTCTAGAGCCTTTGCTTTGAGGGCTATCTGAAAACGGCTGTGGCGCTGATGTTGCCTGTGAATGTGGAGTTGGTGGCATGTGAAACCCACATGTGGAGCATTCGTTTGTGTGGGATGCTGACCAAGCTTCATTTCAGTCCTAGCCACACAAAGGGCACTAAGCATAGAGCGTGAAAATTGAGTTTCCTTGAGAGCTGCTTGGAAGCCTGATGGTGTGTGAAGTTAGTGAGCCAAATGGAGTTGTTCTCCCACAAGAACCACTTGTCTGATCCTTCTTCAATATGCCCTTCACCAACATGCAGTGTTTCCTTGATTGAATTAGCTCTCACACCAATATTTGCGTCTAGAGCCTTTGCATTGAGGGCTATCTGAAAACGGCTGTGGCGCTGAAGTTGCCTGTGAATGCGGAGTTGGTGGCATGTGAAACCCGCATGTGGAGCATTCGTTTGTGTGGGATGCTCTACCAGGTTCATTCCTAGATAATGCACTCAAAGGGCACTAAGCATAGAGTGTGAAAACTGAGTTTCCTTGAGAGCTGCTTGGAAGCCTGATGGTGTGTGAAGTTAGTGAGCCAAATGGAGTTGTTCTCCCACAAGAACCACTCGGCTGATCCTTCTTCAATATGCCCTTCACCAACATGCAGTGTTTCCTTGATTGAATTAGCTCTCACACCAATATTTGCGTCTAGAGCCTTTGCATTGAGGGCTATCTGAAAACGGCTGTGGCGCTGAAGTTGTCTGTGAATGTGGAGTTGGTGGCATGTGAAACCCGCATGTGGAGCATTCGTTTGTGTGGGATGCTGACCAAGCTTCATTTTAGTCCTAGGCACACAAAGGGCACTAAGCATAGAGTGTGAAAACTGAGTTTCCTTGAGAGCTGCTTGGAAGCCTGATGGTGTGTGAAGTTAGTGACCCAAATGGAGTTGTTCTCCCACAAGAACCACTCGGCTGATCCTTCTTCAATATGCCCTTCACCAACATGCAGTGTTTCCTTGATTGAATTAGCTCTCACACCAATATTTGCGTCTAGAGCCTTTGCATTGAGGGCTATCTGAAAACGGCTGTGGCGCTGAAGTTGCCTGTGAATCTGGAGTTGGTGGCATGTGAAACCCGCATGTGGAGCATTCGTTTGTGTGGGATGCTCTACCAGGTTCATTCCTAGATAATGCACTCAAAGGGCACTAAGCATAGAGTGTGAAAACTGAGTTTCCTTGAGAGCTGCTTGGAAGCCTGATGGTGTGTGAAGTTAGTGAGCCAAATGGAGTTGTTCTCCCACAAGAACCACTTGGCTGATCCTTCTTCAATATGCCCTTCACCAACATGCAGTGTTTCCTTGATTGAATTAGCTCTCACACCAATATTTGCGTCTAGAGCCTTTGCATTGAGGGCTATCTGAAAACGGCTGTGGCGCTGAAGTTGCCTGTGAATCTGGAGTTGGTGGCATGTGAAACCCGCATGTGGAGCATTCGTTTGTGTGGGATGCTCTACCAGGTTCATTCCTAGATAATGCACTCAAAGGGCACTAAGCATAGAGTGTGAAAACTGAGTTTCCTTGAGAGCTGCTTGGAAGCCTGATGGTGTGTGAAGTTAGTGAGCCAAATGGAGTTGTTCTCCCACAAGAACCACTCGGCTGATCCTTCTTCAATATGCCCTTCACCAACATGCAGTGTTTCCTTGATTGAATTAGCTCTCACACCAATATTTGCGTCTAGAGCCTTTGCATTGAGGGCTATCTGAAAACGGCTGTGGCGCTGAAGTTGCCTGTGAATGTGGAGTTGGTGGCATGTGAAACCCGCATGTGGAGCATTCGTTTGTGTGGGATGCTCTACCAGGTTCATTCCTAGATAATGCACTCAAAGGGCACTAAGCATAGAGTGTGAAAACTGAGTTTCCTTGAGAGCTGCTTGGAAGCCTGATGGTGTGTGAAGTTAGTGAGCCAAATGGAGTTGTTCTCCCACAAGAACCACTTGGCTGATCCTTCTTCAATATGCCCTTCACCAACATGCAGTGTTTCCTTGATTGAATTAGCTCTCACACCAATATTTGCGTCTAGAGCCTTTGCATTGAGGGCTATCTGAAAACGGCTGTGGCGCTGAAGTTGCCTGTCAATGTGGAGTTGGTGGCATGTGAAACCCGCATGTGGAGCATTCGTTTGTGTGGGATGCTGACCAAGCTTCATTTCAGTCCTAGGCACACAAAGGGCACTAAGCATAGAGTGTGAAAACTGAGTTTCCTTGAGAGCTGCTTGGAAGCCTGATGGTGTGTGAAGTTAGTGAGCCAAATGGAGTTGTTCTCCCACAAGAACCACTCGGCTGATCCTTCTTCAATATGCCCTTCACCAACATGCAGTGTTTCCTTGATTGAATTAGCTCTCACACCAATATTTGCGTCTAGAGCCTTTCAATTGAGGGCTATCTGAAAACGGCTGTGGCGCTGAAGTTGCCTGTCAATGTGGAGTTGGTGGCATGTGAAACCCGCATGTGGAGCATTCGTTTGTGTGGGATGCTGACCAAGCTTCATTTCAGTCCTAGCCACACAAAGAGCACTAAGCATAGAGTGTGAAAACTGAGTTTCCTTGAGAGCTGCTTGGAAGCCTGATGGTGTGTGAAGTTAGTGAGCCAAATGGAGTTGTTCTCCCACAAGAACCACTCGGCTGATCCTTCTTCAATATGCCCTTCACCAACATGCAGTGTTTCCTTGATTGAATTAGCTCTCACATCAATATTTGCGTCTAGAGCCTTTGCATTGAGGGCTATCTGAAAACGGCTGTGGCGCTGAAGTTGCCTGTGAATGTGGAGTTGGTGGCATGTGAAACCCGCATGTGGAGCATTCGTTTCTGTGTGGGATGCTGACCAAGCTTCATTTCAGTCCTAGGCACACAAAGGGCACTAAGCATAGAGTGTGAAAACTGAGTTTCCTTGAGAGCTGCTTGGAAGCCTGATGGTGTGTGAAGTTAGTGAGCCAAATGGAGTTGTTCTCCCACAAGAACCACTCGGCTGATCCTTCTTCAATATGCCCTTCACCAACATGCAGTGTTTCCTTGATTGAATTAGCTCTCACACCAATATTTGCGTCTAGAGCCTTTGCATTGAGGGCTATCTGAAAACGGCTGTGGCGCTGAAGTTGCCTGTGAATGTGGAGTTGGTGGCATGTGAAACCCGCATGTGGAGCATTCGTTTGTGTGGGATGCTCTACCAGGTTCATTCCTAGATAATGCACTCAAAGGGCACTAAGCATAGAGTGTGAAAACTGAGTTTCCTTGAGAGCTGCTTGGAAGCCTGATGGTGTGTGAAGTTAGTGAGCCAAATGGAGTTGTTCTCCCACAAGAACCACTCGGCTGATCCTTCTTCAATATGCCCTTCACCAACATGCAGTGTTTCCTTGATTGAATTAGCTCTCACACCAATATTTGCGTCTAGAGCCTTTGCATTGAGGGCTATCTGAAAACGGCTGTGGCGCTGAAGTTGCCTGTGAATGCGGAGTTGGTGGCATGTGAAACCCGCATGTGGAGCATTCGTTTGTGTGGGCTGCTCTACCAGGTTCATTCCTAGATAATGCACTCAAAGGGCACTAAGCATAGAGTGTGAAAACTGAGTTTCCTTGAGAGCTGCTTGGAAGCCTGATGGTGTGTGAAGTTAGTGAGCCAAATGGAGTTGTTCTCCCACAAGAACCACTCGGCTGATCCTTCTTCAATATGCCCTTCACCAACATGCAGTGTTTCCTTGATTGAATTAGCTCTCACACCAATATTTGCGTCTAGAGCCTTTGCATTGAGGGCTATCTGAAAACGGCTGTGGCGCTGAAGTTGCCTGTGAATGTGGAGTTGGTGGCATGTGAAACCCGCATGTGGAGCATTCGTTTGTGTGGGATGCTGACCAAGCTTCATTTCAGTCCTAGGCACACAAAGGGCACTAAGCATAGAGTGTGAAAACTGAGTTTCCTTGAGAGCTGCTTGGAAGCCTGATGGTGTGTGAAGTTAGTGAGCCAAATGGAGTTGTTCTCCCACAAGAACCACTCGGCTGATCCTTCTTCAATATGCCCTTCACCAACATGCAGTGTTTCCTTGATTGAATTAGCTCTCACACCAATATTTGCGTCTAGAGCCTTTGCATTGAGGGCTATCTGAAAACGGCTGTGGCGCTGAAGTTGCCTGTGAATGTGGAGTTGGTGGCATGTGAAACCCGCATGTGGAGCATTCGTTTGTGTGGGATGCTCTACCAGGTTCATTCCTAGATAATGCACTCAAAGGGCACTAAGCATAGAGTGTGAAAACTGAGTTTCCTTGAGAGCTGCTTGGAAGCCTGATGGTGTGTGAAGTTAGTGAGCCAAATGGAGTTGTTCTCCCACAAGAACCACTCGGCTGATCCTTCTTCAATATGCCCTTCACCAACATGCAGTGTTTCCTTGATTGAATTAGCTCTCACACCAATATTTGCGTCTAGAGCCTTTGCATTGAGGGCTATCTGAAAACGGCTGTGGCGCTGAAGTTGCCTGTGAATGTGGAGTTGTTGGCATGTGAAACACGCATGTGGAGCATTCGTTTGTGTGGGATGCTGACCAAGCTTCATTTCAGTCCTAGGCACTCAAAGGGCACTAAGCATAGAGTGTGAAAACTGAGTTTCCTTGAGAGCTGCTTGGAAGCCTGATGGTGTGTGAAGTTAGTGAGCCAAATGGAGTTGTTCTCCCACAAGAACCACTCGGCTGATCCTTCTTCAATATGCCCTTCACCAACATGCAGTGTTTCCTTGATTGAATTAGCTCTCACACCAATATTTGCGTCTAGAGCCTTTGCATTGAGGGCTATCTGAAAACGGCTGTGGCGCTGAAGTTGCCTGTGAATGCGGAGTTGGTGGCATGTGAAACCCGCATGTGGAGCATTCGTTTGTGTGGGATGCTCTACCAGGTTCATTCCTAGATAATGCACTCAAAGGGCACTAAGCATAGAGTGTGAAAACTGAGTTTCCTTGAGAGCTGCTTGGAAGCCTGATGGTGTGTGAAGTTAGTGAGCCAAATGGAGTTGTTCTCCCACAAGAACCACTCGGCTGATCCTTCTTCAATATGCCCTTCACCAACATGCAGTGTTTCCTTGATTGAATTAGCTCTCACACCAATATTTGCGTCTAGAGCCTTTGCATTGAGGGCTATCTGAAAACGGCTGTGGCGCTGAAGTTGCCTGTGAATGTGGAGTTGGTGGCATGTGAAACCCGCATGTGGAGCATTCGTTTGTGTGGGATGCTGACCAAGCTTCATTTCAGTCCTAGGCACACAAAGGGCACTAAGCATAGAGTGTGAAAACTGAGTTTCCTTGAGAGCTGCTTGGAAGCCTGATGGTGTGTGAAGTTAGTGAGCCAAATGGAGTTGTTCTCCCACAAGAACCACTCGGCTGATCCTTCTTCAATATGCCCTTCACCAACATGCAGTGTTTCCTTGATTGAATTAGCTCTCACACCAATATTTGCGTCTAGAGCCTTTGCATTGAGGGCTATCTGAAAACGGCTGTGGCGCTGAAGTTGCCTGTGAATGTGGAGTTGGTGGCATGTGAAACCCGCATGTGGAGCATTCGTTTGTGTGGGATGCTCTACCAGGTTCATTCCTAGATAATGCACTCAAAGGGCACTAAGCATAGAGTGTGAAAACTGAGTTTCCTTGAGAGCTGCTTGGAAGCCTGATGGTGTGTGAAGTTAGTGAGCCAAATGGAGTTGTTCTCCCACAAGAACCACTTGTCTGATCCTTCTTCAATATGCCCTTCACCAACATGCAGTGTTTCCTTGATTGAATTAGCTCTCACACCAATATTTGCGTCTAGAGCCTTTGCATTGAGGGCTATCTGAAAACGGCTGTGGCGCTGAAGTTGCCTGTGAATGTGGAGTTGGTGGCATGTGAAACCCGCATGTGGAGCATTCGTTTGTGTGGGATGCTCTACCAGGTTCATTCCTAGATAATGCACTCAAAGGGCACTAAGCATAGAGTGTGAAAACTGAGTTTCCTTGAGAGCTGCTTGGAAGCCTGATGGTGTGTGAAGTTAGTGAGCCAAATGGAGTTGTTCTCCCACAAGAACCACTCGGCTGATCCTTCTTCAATATGCCCTTCACCAACATGCAGTGTTTCCTTGATTGAATTAGCTCTCACACCAATATTTGCGTCTAGAGCCTTTGCATTGAGGGCTATCTGAAAACGGCTGTGGCGCTGAAGTTGCCTGTGAATGTGGAGTTGGTGGCATGTGAAACCCGCATGTGGAGCATTCGTTTGTGTGGGATGCTCTACCAGGTTCATTTCAGTCCTAGCCATACAAAGGGCACTAAACATAGAGTGTGAAAACTGAGTTTCCTTGAGAGCTGCTTGGAAGCCTGATGGTGTGTGAAGTTAGTGAGCCAAATGGAGTTGTTCTCCCACAAGAACCACTCGGCTGATCCTTCTTCAATATGCCCTTCACCAACATGCAGTGTTTCCTTGATTGAATTAGCTCTCACACCAATATTTGCGTCTAGAGCCTTTGCATTGAGGGCTATCTGAAAACGGCTGTGGCGCTGAAGTTGCCTGTGAATGTGGAGTTGGTGGCATGTGAAACCCGCATGTGGAGCATTCGTTTGTGTGGGATGCTCTACCAGGTTCATTCCTAGATAATGCACTCAAAGGGCACTAAGCATAGAGTGTGAAAACTGAGTTTCCTTGAGAGCTGCTTGGAAGCCTGATGGTGTATGAAGTTAGTGAGCCAAATGGAGTTGTTCTCCCACAAGAACCACTCGGCTGATCCTTCTTCAATATGCCCTTCACCAACATGCAGTGTTTCCTTGATTGAATTAGCTCTCACACCAATAGTTGCGTCTAGAGCCTTTGCATTGAGGGCTATCTGAAAACGGCTGTGGCGCTGAAGTTGTCTGTGAATGTGGAGTTGGTGGCATGTGAAACCCGCATGTGGAGCATTCGTTTGTGTGGGATGCTGACCAAGCTTCATTTCAGTCCTAGGCACACAAAGGGCACTAAGCATAGAGTGTGAAAACTGAGTTTCCTTGAGAGCTGTTTGGAAGCCTGATGGTGTGTGAAGTTAGTGAGCCAAATGGAGTTGTTCTCCCACAAGAACCACTCGGCTGATCCTTCTTCAATATGCCCTTCACCAACATGCAGTGTTTCCTTGAATTAGCTCTCACACCAATATTTGCGTCTAGAGCCTTTTTTTTGAGGGCTATCTGAAAACGGCTGTGGCGCTGAAGTTGCCTGTCAATGTGGAGTTGGTGGCATGTGAAACCCGCATGTGGAGCATTCGTTTGTGTGGGATGCTGACCAAGCTTCATTTCAGTCCTAGCCACACAAAGAGCACTAAGCATAGAGTGTGAAAACTGAGTTTCCTTGAGAGCTGCTTGGAAGCCTGATGGTGTGTGAAGTTAGTGAGCCAAATGGAGTTGTTCTCCCACAAGAACCACTCGGCTGATCCTTCTTCAATATGCCCTTCACCAACATGCAGTGTTTCCTTGATTGAATTAGCTCTCACACCAATATTTGCGTCTAGAGCCTTTGCATTGAGGGCTATCTGAAAACGGCTGTGGCGCTGAAGTTGCCTGTGAATGTGGAGTTGGTGGCATGTGAAACCCGCATGTGGAGCATTCGTTTCTGTGTGGGATGCTGACCAAGCTTCATTTCAGTCCTAGGCACACAAAGGGCACTAAGCATAGAGTGTGAAAACTGAGTTTCCTTGAGAGCTGCTTGGAAGCCTGATGGTGTGTGAAGTTAGTGAGCCAAATGGAGTTGTTCTCCCACAAGAACCACTCGGCTGATCCTTCTTCAATATGCCCTTCACCAACATGCAGTGTTTCCTTGATTGAATTAGCTCTCACACCAATATTTGCGTCTAGAGCCTTTGCTTTGAGGGCTATCTGAAAACGGCTGTGGCGCTGAAGTTGCCTGTGAATGTGGAGTTGGTGGCATGTGAAACCCGCATGTGGAGCATTCGTTTGTGTGTGGGATGCTGACCAAGCTTCATTTCAGTCCTAGGCACACAAAGGGCACTAAGCATAGAGTGTGAAAACTGAGTTTCCTTGAGAGCTGCTTGGAAGCCTGATGGTGTGTGAAGTTAGTGAGCCAAATGGAGTTGTTCTCCCACAAGAACCACTCGGCTGATCCTTCTTCAATATGCCCTTCACCAACATGCAGTGTTTCCTTGATTGAATTAGCTCTCACACCAATATTTGCGTCTAGAGCCTTTGCATTGAGGGCTATCTGAAAACGGCTGTGGCGCTGAAGTTGCCTGTGAATCTGGAGTTGGTGGCATGTGAAACCCGCATGTGGAGCATTCGTTTGTGTGGGATGCTCTACCAGGTTCATTCCTAGATAATGCACTCAAAGGGCACTAAGCATAGAGTGTGAAAACTGAGTTTCCTTGAGAGCTGCTTGGAAGCCTGATGGTGTGTGAAGTTAGTGAGCCAAATGGAGTTGTTCTCCCACAAGAACCACTTGTCTGATCCTTCTTCAATATGCCCTTCACCAACATGCAGTGTTTCCTTGATTGAATTAGCTCTCACACCAATATTTGCGTCTAGAGCCTTTGCATTGAGGGCTATCTGAAAACGGCTGTGGCGCTGAAGTTGCCTGTGAATCTGGAGTTGGTGGCATGTGAAACCCGCATGTGGAGCATTCGTTTGTGTGGGATGCTCTACCAGGTTCATTCCTAGATAATGCACTCAAAGGGCACTAAGCATAGAGTGTGAAAACTGAGTTTCCTTGAGAGCTGCTTGGAAGCCTGATGGTGTGTGAAGTTAGTGAGCCAAATGGAGTTGTTCTCCCACAAGAACCACTCGGCTGATCCTTCTTCAATATGCCCTTCACCAACATGCAGTGTTTCCTTGATTGAATTAGCTCTCACACCAATATTTGCGTCTAGAGCCTTTGCATTGAGGGCTATCTGAAAACGGCTGTGGCGCTGAAGTTGCCTGTGAATGTGGAGTTGGTGGCATGTGAAACCCGCATGTGGAGCATTCGTTTGTGTGGGATGCTCTACCAGGTTCATTCCTAGATAATGCACTCAAAGGGCACTAAGCATAGAGTGTGAAAACTGAGTTTCCTTGAGAGCTGCTTGGAAGCCTGATGGTGTGTGAAGTTAGTGAGCCAAATGGAGTTGTTCTCCCACAAGAACCACTCGGCTGATCCTTCTTCAATATGCCCTTCACCAACATGCAGTGTTTCCTTGATTGAATTAGCTCTCACACCAATATTTGCGTCTAGAGCCTTTGCATTGAGGGCTATCTGAAAACGGCTGTGGCACTGAAGTTGCCTGTGAATGTGGAGTTGGTGGCATGTGAAACCCGCATGTGAAGCATTCGTTTGTGTGGGATGCTCTACCAGGCTCATTCCTAGATAATGCACTCAAAGGGCACTAAGCATAGAGTGTGAAAACTGAGTTTCCTTGAGAGCTGCTTGGAAGCCTGATGGTGTGTGAAGTTAGTGAGCCAAATGGAGTTGTTCTCCCACAAGAACCACTCGGCTGATCCTTCTTCAATATGCCCTTCACCAACATGCAGTGTTTCCTTGATTGAATTAGCTCTCACACCAATATTTGCGTCTAGAGCCTTTGCATTGAGGGCTATCTGAAAACGGCTGTGGCGCTGAAGTTGCCTGTGAATGTGGAGTTGGTGGCATGTGAAACCCGCATGTGGAGCATTCGTTTGTGTGGGATGCTGACCTAGCTTCATTTCAGTCCTAGACACAAAGGGCACTAAGCATAGAGTGTGAAAACTGAGTTCCCTTGAGAGCTGCTTGGAAGCCTGATGGTGTGTGAAGTTAGTGAGCCAAATGGAGTTGTTCTCCCACAAGAACCACTCGGCTGATCCTTCTTCAATATGCCCTTCACCAACATGCAGTGTTTCCTTGATTGAATTAGCTCTCACACAAATATTTGCGTCTAGAGCCTTTGCATTGAGGGCTATCTGAAAACGGCTGTGGCGCTGAAGTTGCCTGTGAATCTGGAGTTGGTGGCATGTGAAACCCGCATGTGGAGCATTCGTTTGTGTGGGATGCTCTACCAGGTTCATTCCTAGATAATGCACTCAAAGGGCACTAAGCATAGAGTGTGAAAATTGAGTTTCCTTGAGAGCTGCTTGGAAGCCTGATGGTGTGTGAAGTTAGTGAGCCAAATGGAGTTGTTCTCTCACAAGAACCACTCGGCTGATCCTTCTTCAATATGCCCTTCACCAACATGCAGTGTTTCCTTGATTGAATTTGCTCTCACACCAATATTTGCGTCTAGAGCCTTTGCATTGAGGGCTATCTGAAAACGGCTGTGGCGCTGAAGTTGCCTGTGAATGCGGAGTTGGTGGCATGTGAAACCCGCATGTGGAGCATTCGTTTGTGTGGGATGCTCTACCAGGTTCATTCCTAGATAATGCACTCAAAGGGCACTAAGCATAGAGTGTGAAAACTGAGTTTCCTTGAGAGCTGCTTGGAAGCCTGATGGTGTGTGAAGTTAGTGAGCCAAATGGAGTTGTTCTCCCACAAGAACCACTTGGCTGATCCTTCTTCAATATGCCCTTCACCAACATGCAGTGTTTCCTTGATTGAATTAGCTCTCACACCAATATTTGCGTCTAGAGCCTTTGCATTGAGGGCTATCTGAAAACGGCTGTGGCGCTGAAGTTGCCTGTGAATGTGGAGTTGGTTGCATGTGAAACCCGTATGTGGAGCATTCGTTTGTGTGGGATGCTGACCAAGCTTCATTTCAGTCCTAGGCACACAAAGGGCACTAAGCATAGAGTATGAAAACTGAGTTTCCTTGAGAGCTGCTTGGAAGCCTGATGGTGTGTGAAGTTAGTGAGCCAAATGGAGTTGTTCTCCCACAAGAACCACTCGGCTGATCCTTCTTCAATATGCCCTTCACCAACATGCAGTGTTTCCTTGATTGAATTAGCTCTCACACCAATATTTGCGTCTAGAGCCTTTCAATTGAGGGCTATCTGAAAACGGCTGTGGCGCTGAAGTTGCCTGTCAATGTGGAGTTGGTGGCATGTGAAACCCGCATGTGGAGCATTCGTTTGTGTGGGATGCTGACCAAGCTTCATTTCAGTCCTAGCCACACAAAGAGCACTAAGCATAGAGTGTGAAAACTGAGTTTCCTTGAGAGCTGCTTGGAAGCCTGATGGTGTGTGAAGTTAGTGAGCCAAATGGAGTTGTTCTCCCACAAGAACCACTCGGCTGATCCTTCTTCAATATGCCCTTCACCAACATGCAGTGTTTCCTTGATTGAATTAGCTCTCACACCAATATTTGCGTCTAGAGCCTTTGCATTGAGGGCTATCTGAAAACGGCTGTGGCGCTGAAGTTGCCTGTGAATCTGGAGTTGGTGGCATGTGAAACCCGCATGTGGAGCATTCGTTTGTGTGGGATGCTCTACCAGGTTCATTCCTAGATAATGCACTCAAAGGGCACTAAGCATAGAGTGTGAAAACTGAGTTTCCTTGAGAGCTGCTTGGAAGCCTGATGGTGTGTGAAGTTAGTGAGCCAAATGGAGTTGTTCTCCCACAAGAACCACTTGTCTGATCCTTCTTCAATATGCCCTTCACCAACATGCAGTGTTTCCTTGATTGAATTAGCTCTCACACCAATATTTGCGTCTAGAGCCTTTGCATTGAGGGCTATCTGAAAACGGCTGTGGCGCTGAAGTTGCCTGTGAATGTGGAGTTGGTGGCATGTGAAACCCGCATGTGAAGCATTCGTTTGTGTGGGATGCTCTACCAGGCTCATTCCTAGATAATGCACTCAAAGGGCACTAAGCATAGAGTGTGAAAACTGAGTTTCCTTGAGAGCTGCTTGGAAGCCTGATGGTGTGTGAAGTTAGTGAGCCAAATGGAGTTGTTCTCCCACAAGAACCACTCGGCTGATCCTTCTTCAATATGCCCTTCACCAACATGCAGTGTTTCCTTGATTGAATTAGCTCTCACACCAATATTTGCGTCTAGAGCCTTTGCATTGAGGGCTATCTGAAAACGGCTGTGGCGCTGAAGTTGCCTGTGAATGCGGAGTTGGTGGCATGTGAAACCCGCATGTGGAGCATTCGTTTGTGTGGGATGCTCTACCAGGTTCATTCCTAGATAATGCACTCAAAGGGCACTAAGCATAGAGTGTGAAAACTGAGTTTCCTTGAGAGCTGCTTGGAAGCCTGATGGTGTGTGAAGTTAGTGAGCCAAATGGAGTAGTTCTCCCACAAGAACCACTCGGCTGATCCTTCTTCAATATGCCCTTCACCAACATGCAGTGTTTCCTTGATTGAATTAGCTCTCACACCAATATTTGCGTCTAGAGCCTTTGCATTGAGGGCTATCTGAAAACGGCTGTGGCGCTGAAGTTGCCTGTGAATGTGGAGTTGGTGGCATGTGAAACCCGCATGTGGAGCATTCGTTTGTGTGGGATGCTGACCAAGCTTCATTTCAGTCCTAGGCACACAAAGGGCACTAAGCATAGAGTGTGAAAACTGAGTTTCCTTGAGAGCTGCTTGGAAGCCTGATGGTGTGTGAAGTTAGTGAGCCAAATGGAGTTGTTCTCCCACAAGAACCACTCGGCTGATCCTTCTTCAATATGCCCTTCACCAACATGCAGTGTTTCCTTGATTGAATTAGCTCTCACACCAATATTTGCGTCTAGAGCCTTTGCATTGAGGGCTATCTGAAAACGGCTGTGGCGCTGAAGTTGCCTGTGAATCTGGAGTTGGTGGCATGTGAAACCCGCATGTGGAGCATTCGTTTGTGTGGGATGCTCTACCAGGTTCATTCCTAGATAATGCACTCAAAGGGCACTAAGCATAGAGTGTGAAAACTGAGTTTCCTTGAGAGCTGCTTGGAAGCCTGATGGTGTGTGAAGTTAGTGAGCCAAATGGAGTTGTTCTCCCACAAGAACCACTCGGCTGATCCTTCTTCAATATGCCCTTCACCAACATGCAGTGTTTCCTTGATTGAATTAGCTCTCACACCAATATTTGCGTCTAGAGCCTTTGCATTGAGGGCTATCTGAAAACGGCTGTGGCGCTGAAGTTGCCTGTGAATGTGGAGTTGGTGGCATGTGAAACCCGCATGTGGAGCATTCGTTTGTGTGGGATGCTGACCTAGCTTCATTTCAATCCTAGACACAAAGGGCACTAAGCATAGAGTGTGAAAACTGAGTTCCCTTGAGAGCTGCTTGGAAGCCTGATGGTGTGTGAAGTTAGTGAGCCAAATGGAGTTGTTCTCCCACAAGAACCACTCGGCTGATCCTTCTTCAATATGCCCTTCACCAACATGCAGTGTTTCCTTGATTGAATTAGCTCTCACACAAATATTTGCGTCTAGAGCCTTTGCATTGAGGGCTATCTGAAAACGGCTGTGGCGCTGAAGTTGCCTGTGAATCTGGAGTTGGTGGCATGTGAAACCCGCATGTGGAGCATTCGTTTGTGTGGGATGCTCTACCAGGTTCATTCCTAGATAATGCACTCAAAGGGCACTAAGCATAGAGTGTGAAAATTGAGTTTCCTTGAGAGCTGCTTGGAAGCCTGATGGTGTGTGAAGTTAGTGAGCCCAATGGAGTTGTTCTCCCACAAGAACCACTCGGCTGATCCTTCTTCAATATGCCCTTCACCAACATGCAGTGTTTCCTTGATTGAATTAGCTCTCACACCAATATTTGCGTCTAGAGCCTTTGCATTGAGGGCTATCTGAAAACGGCTGTGGCGCTGAAGTTGCCTGTGAATGCGGAGTTGGTGGCATGTGAAACCCGCATGTGGAGCATTCGTTTGTGTGGGATGCTCTACCAGGTTCATTCCTAGATAATGCACTCAAAGGGCACTAAGCATAGAGTGTGAAAACTGAGTTTCCTTGAGAGCTGCTTGGAAGCCTGATGGTGTGTGAAGTTAGTGAGCCAAATGGAGTTGTTCTCCCACAAGAACCACTCGGCTGATCCTTCTTCAATATGCCCTTCACCAACATGCAGTGTTTCCTTGATTGAATTAGCTCTCACACCAATATTTGCGTCTAGAGCCTTTCAATTGAGGGCTATCTGAAAACGGCTGTGGCGCTGAAGTTGCCTGTCAATGTGGAGTTGGTGGCATGTGAAACCCGCATGTGGAGCATTCGTTTGTGTGGGATGCTGACCAAGCTTCATTTCAGTCCTAGCCACACAAAGAGCACTAAGCATAGAGTGTGAAAACTGAGTTTCCTTGAGAGCTGCTTGGAAGCCTGATGGTGTGTGAAGTTAGTGAGCCAAATGGAGTTGTTCTCCCACAAGAACCACTCGGCTGATCCTTCTTCAATATGCCCTTCACCAACATGCAGTGTTTCCTTGATTGAATTAGCTCTCACACCAATATTTGCGTCTAGAGCCTTTGCATTGAGGGCTATCTGAAAACGGCTGTGGCACTGAAGTTGCCTGTGAATGTGGAGTTGGTGGCATGTGAAACCCGCATGTGAAGCATTCGTTTGTGTGGGATGCTCTACCAGGCTCATTCCTAGATAATGCACTCAAAGGGCACTAAACATAGAGTGTGAAAACTGAGTTTCCTTGAGAGCTGCTTGGAAGCCTGATGGTGTGTGAAGTTAGTGAGCCAAATGGAGTTGTTCTCCCACAAGAACCACTCGGCTGATCCTTCTTCAATATGCCCTTCACCAACATGCAGTGTTTCCTTGATTGAATTAGCTCTCACACCAATATTTGCGTCTAGAGCCTTTGCATTGAGGGCTATCTGAAAACGGCTGTGGCGCTGAAGTTGTCTGTGAATGTGGAGTTGGTGGCATGTGAAACCCGCATGTGGAGCATTCGTTTGTGTGGGATGCTCTACCAGGTTCATTCCTAGATAATGCACTCAAAGGGCACTAAGCATAGAGTGTGAAAACTGAGTTTCCTTGAGAGCTGCTTGGAAGCCTGATGGTGTGTGAAGTTAGTGAGCCAAATGGAGTTGTTCTCCCACAAGAACCACTCGGCTGATCCTTCTTCAATATGCCCTTCACCAACATGCAGTGTTTCCTTGATTGAATTAGCTCTCACACCAATATTTGCGTCTAGAGCCTTTGCATTGAGGGCTATCTGAAAACGGCTGTGGCGCTGAAGTTGCCTGTGAATGCGGAGTTGGTGGCATGTGAAACCCGCATGTGGAGCATTCGTTTGTGTGGGATGCTCTACCAGGTTCATTCCTAGATAATGCACTCAAAGGGCACTAAGCATAGAGTGTGAAAACTGAGTTTCCTTGAGAGCTGCTTGGAAGCCTGATGGTGTGTGAAGTTAGTGAGCCAAATGGAGTTGTTCTCCCACAAGAACCACTCGGCTGATCCTTCTTCAATATGCCCTTCACCAACATGCAGTGTTTCCTTGATTGAATTAGCTCTCACACCAATATTTGCGTCTAGAGCCTTTGCATTGAGGGCTATCTGAAAACGGCTGTGGCGCTGAAGTTGCCTGTGAATGTGGAGTTGGTGGCATGTGAAACCCGCATGTGGAGCATTCGTTTGTGTGGGATGCTGACCAAGCTTCATTTCAGTCCTAGGCACACAAAGGGCACTAAGCATAGAGTGTGAAAACTGAGTTTCCTTGAGAGCTGCTTGGAAGCCTGATGGTGTGTGAAGTTAGTGAGCCAAATGGAGTTGTTCTCCCACAAGAACCACTCGGCTGATCCTTCTTCAATATGCCCTTCACCAACATGCAGTGTTTCCTTGATTGAATTAGCTCTCACACCAATATTTGCGTCTAGAGCCTTTGCATTGAGGGCTATCTGAAAACGGCTGTGGCGCTGAAGTTGCCTGTGAATCTGGAGTTGGTGGCATGTGAAACCCGCATGTGGAGCATTCGTTTGTGTGGGATGCTCTACCAGGTTCATTCCTAGATAATGCACTCAAAGGGCACTAAGCATAGAGTGTGAAAACTGAGTTTCCTTGAGAGCTGCTTGGAAGCCTGATGGTGTGTGAAGTTAGTGAGCCAAATGGAGTTGTTCTCCCACAAGAACCACTCGGCTGATCCTTCTTCAATATGCCCTTCACCAACATGCAGTGTTTCCTTGATTGAATTAGCTCTCACACCAATATTTGCGTCTAGAGCCTTTGCATTGAGGGCTATCTGAAAACGGCTGTGGCGCTGAAGTTGCCTGTGAATGTGGAGTTGGTGGCATGTGAAACCCGCATGTGGAGCATTCGTTTGTGTGGGATGCTGACCTAGCTTCATTTCAATCCTAGACACAAAGGGCACTAAGCATAGAGTGTGAAAACTGAGTTCCCTTGAGAGCTGCTTGGAAGCCTGATGGTGTGTGAAGTTAGTGAGCCAAATGGAGTTGTTCTCCCACAAGAACCACTCGGCTGATCCTTCTTCAATATGCCCTTCACCAACATGCAGTGTTTCCTTGATTGAATTAGCTCTCACACAAATATTTGCGTCTAGAGCCTTTGCATTGAGGGCTATCTGAAAACGGCTGTGGCGCTGAAGTTGCCTGTGAATCTGGAGTTGGTGGCATGTGAAACCCGCATGTGGAGCATTCGTTTGTGTGGGATGCTCTACCAGGTTCATTCCTAGATAATGCACCCAAAGGGCACTAAGCATAGAGTGTGAAAATTGAGTTTCCTTGAGAGCTGCTTGGAAGCCTGATGGTGTGTGAAGTTAGTGAGCCAAATGGAGTTGTTCTCTCACAAGAACCACTCGGCTGATCCTTCTTCAATATGCCCTTCACCAACATGCAGTGTTTCCTTGATTGAATTAGCTCTCACACCAATATTTGCGTCTAGAGCCTTTGCATTGAGGGCTATCTGAAAACGGCTGTGGCGCTGAAGTTGCCTGTGAATGCGGAGTTGGTGGCATGTGAAACCCGCATGTGGAGCATTCGTTTGTGTGGGATGCTCTACCAGGTTCATTCCTAGATAATGCACTCAAAGGGCACTAAGCATAGAGTGTGAAAACTGAGTTTCCTTGAGAGCTGCTTGGAAGCCTGATGGTGTGTGAAGTTAGTGAGCCAAATGGAGTTGTTCTCCCACAAGAACCACTTGGCTGATCCTTCTTCAATATGCCCTTCACCAACATGCAGTGTTTCCTTGATTGAATTAGCTCTCACACCAATATTTGCGTCTAGAGCCTTTGCATTGAGGGCTATCTGAAAACGGCTGTGGCGCTGAAGTTGCCTGTGAATGTGGAGTTGGTGGCATGTGAAACCCGCATGTGGAGCATTCGTTTGTGTGGGATGCTGACCAAGCTTCATTTCAGTCCTAGGCACACAAAGGGCACTAAGCATAGAGTGTGAAAACTGAGTTTCCTTGAGAGCTGCTTGGAAGCCTGATGGTGTGTGAAGTTAGTGAGCCAAATGGAGTTGTTCTCCCACAAGAACCACTTGGCTGATCCTTCTTCAATATGCCCTTCACCAACATGCAGTGTTTCCTTGATTGAATTAGCTCTCACACCAATATTTGCGTCTAGAGCCTTTCAATTGAGGGCTATCTGAAAACGGCTGTGGCGCTGAAGTTGCCTGTCAATGTGGAGTTGGTGGCATGTGAAACCCGCATGTGGAGCATTCGTTTGTGTGGGATGCTGACCAAGCTTCATTTCAGTCCTAGCCACACAAAGAGCACTAAGCATAGAGTGTGAAAACTGAGTTTCCTTGAGAGCTGCTTGGAAGCCTGATGGTGTGTGAAGTTAGTGAGCCAAATGGAGTTGTTCTCCCACAAGAACCACTCGGCTGATCCTTCTTCAATATGCCCTTCACCAACATGCAGTGTTTCCTTGATTGAATTAGCTCTCACACCAATATTTGCGTCTAGAGCCTTTGCATTGAGGGCTATCTGAAAACGGCTGTGGCGCTGAAGTTGCCTGTGAATGTGGAGTTGGTGGCATGTGAAACCCGCATGTGGAGCATTCGTTTGTGTGGGATGCTCTACCAGGTTCATTCCTAGATAATGCACTCAAAGGGCACTAAGCATAGAGTGTGAAAACTGAGTTTCCTTGAGAGCTGCTTGGAAGCCTGATGGTGTGTGAAGTTAGTGAGCCAAATGGAGTTGTTCTCCCACAAGAACCACTTGTCTGATCCTTCTTCAATATGCCCTTCACCAACATGCAGTGTTTCCTTGATTGAATTAGCTCTCACACCAATATTTGCGTCTAGAGCCTTTGCATTGAGGGCTATCTGAAAACGGCTGTGGCGCTAAAGTTGCCTGTGAATGTGGAGTTGGTGGCATGTGAAACCCGCATGTGAAGCATTCGTTTGTGTGGGATGCTCTACCAGGCTCATTCCTAGATAATGCACTCAAAGGGCACTAAGCATAGAGTGTGAAAACTGAGTTTTCTTGAGAGCTGCTTGGAAGCCTGATGGTGTGTGAAGTTAGTGAGCCAAATGGAGTTGTTCTCCCACAAGAACCACTCGGCTGATCCTTCTTCAATATGCCCTTCACCAACATGCAGTGTTTCCTTGATTGAATTAGCTCTCACACCAATATTTGCGTCTAGAGCCTTTGCATTGAGGGCTATCTGAAAACGGCTGTGGCGCTGAAGTTGCCTGTGAATGCGGAGTTGGTGGCATGTGAAACCCGCATGTGGAGCATTCGTTTGTGTGGGATGCTCTACCAGGTTCATTCCTAGATAATGCACTCAAAGGGCACTAAGCATAGAGTGTGAAAACTGAGTTTCCTTGAGAGCTGCTTGGAAGCCTGATGGTGTGTGAAGTTAGTGAGCCAAATGGAGTTGTTCTCCCACAAGAACCACTCGGCTGATCCTTCTTCAATATGCCCTTCACCAACATGCAGTGTTTCCTTGATTGAATTAGCTCTCACACCAATATTTGCGTCTAGAGCCTTTGCATTGAGGGCTATCTGAAAACGGCTGTGGCGCTGAAGTTGCCTGTGAATGTGGAGTTGGTGGCATGTGAAACCCGCATGTGGAGCATTCGTTTGTGTGGGATGCTGACCAAGCTTCATTTCAGTCCTAGGCACACAAAGGGCACTAAGCATAGAGTGTGAAAACTGAGTTTCCTTGAGAGCTGCTTGGAAGCCTGATGGTGTGTGAAGTTAGTGAGCCAAATGGAGTTGTTCTCCCACAAGAACCACTCGGCTGATCCTTCTTCAATATGCCCTTCACCAACATGCAGTGTTTCCTTGATTGAATTAGCTCTCACACCAATATTTGCGTCTAGAGCCTTTGCATTGAGGGCTATCTGAAAACGGCTGTGGCGCTGAAGTTGCCTGTGAATCTGGAGTTGGTGGCATGTGAAACCCGCATGTGGAGCATTCGTTTGTGTGGGATGCTCTACCAGGTTCATTCCTAGATAATGCACTCAAAGGGCACTAAGCATAGAGTGTGAAAACTGAGTTTCCTTGAGAGCTGCTTGGAAGCCTGATGGTGTGTGAAGTTAGTGAGCCAAATGGAGTTGTTCTCCCACAAGAACCACTCGGCTTATCCTTCTTCAATATGCCCTTCACCAACATGCAGTGTTTCCTTGATTGAATTAGCTCTCACACCAATATTTGCGTCTAGAGCCTTTGCATTGAGGGCTATCTGAAAACGGCTGTGGCGCTGAAGTTGCCTGTGAATGTGGAGTTGGTGGCATGTGAAACCCGCATGTGGAGCATTCGTTTGTGTGGGATGCTCTACCAGGTTCATTTCAGTCCTTGCCATACAAAGGGCACTAAGCATAGAGTGTGAAAACTGAGTTTCCTTGAGAGCTGCTTGGAAGCCTGATGGTGTGTGAAGTTAGTGAGCCAAATGGAGTTGTTCTCCCACAAGAACCACTCGGCTGATCCTTCTTCAATATGCCCTTCACCAACATGCAGTGTTTCCTTGATTGAATTAGCTCTCACACCAATATTTGCGTCTAGAGCCTTTGCATTGAGGGCTATCTGAAAACGGCTGTGGCGCTGAAGTTGCCTGTGAATGTGGAGTTGGTGGCATGTGAACCCCGCATGTGGAGCATTCGTTTGTGTGGGATGCTGACCAAGCTTCATTTCAGTCCTAGGCACACAAAGGGCACTAAGCATAGAGTGTGAAAACTGAGTTTCCTTGAGAGCTGCTTGGAAGCCTGATGGTGTGTGAAGTTAGTGAGCCAAATGGAGTTGTTCTCCCACAAGAACCACTCGGCTGATCCTTCTTCAATATGCCCTTCACCAACATGCAGTGTTTCCTTGATTGAATTAGCTCTCACACCAATATTTGCGTCTAGAGCCTTTGCTTTGAGGGCTATCTGAAAACGGCTGTGGCGCTGAAGTTGCCTGTGAATGTGGAGTTGGTGGCATGTGAAACCCACATGTGGAGCATTCGTTTGTGTGGGATGCTGACCAAGCTTCATTTCAGTCCTAGGCACACAAAGGGCACTAAGCATAGAGTGTGAAAATTGAGTTTCCTTGAGAGCTGCTTGGAAGCCTGATGGTGTGTGAAGTTAGTGAGCCAAATGGAGTTGTTCTCCCACAAGAACCACTCGGCTGATCCTTCTTCAATATGCCCTTCACCAACATGCAGTGTTTCCTTGATTGAATTAGCTCTCACACCAATATTTGCGTCTAGAGCCTTTGCATTGAGGGCTATCTGAAAACGGCTGTGGCGCTGAAGTTGCCTGTGAATGCGGAGTTGGTGGCATGTGAAACCCGCATGTGGAGCATTCGTTTGTGTGGGATGCTCTACCAGGTTCATTACTAGATAATACACTCAAAGAGCACTAAGCATAGAGTGTGAAAACAGTTTCCTTGAGAGCTGCTTGGAAGCCTGATGGTGTGTGAAGTTAGTGAGCCAAATGGAGTTGTTCTCCCACAAGAACCACTCGGCTGATCCTTCTTCAATATGCCCTTCACCAACATGCAGTGTTTCCTTGATTGAATTAGCTCTCACACAAATATTTGCGTCTAGAGCCTTTCAATTGAGGGCTATCTGAAAACGGCTGTGGCGCTGAAGTTGCCTGTGAATCTGGAGTTGGTGGCATGTGAAACCCGCATGTGGAGCATTCGTTTGTGTGGGATGCTCTACCAGGTTCATTCCTAGATAATGCACTCAAAGGGCACTAAGCATAGAGTGTGAAAACTGAGTTTCCTTGAGAGCTGCTTGGAAGCCTGATGGTGTGTGAAGTTAGTGAGCCAAATGGAGTTGTTCTCCCACAAGAACCACTTGGCTGATCCTTCTTCAATATGCCCTTCACCAACATGCAGTGTTTCCTTCATTGAATTAGCTCTCACACCAATATTTGCGTCTAGAGCCTTTGCATTGAGGGCTATCTGAAAACGGCTGTGGCGCTGAAGTTGCCTGTGAATGTGGAGTTGGTGGCATGTGAAACCCGCATGTGGAGCATTCGTTTGTGTGGGATGCTCTACCAGGTTCATTCCTAGATAATGCACTCAAAGGGCACTAAACATAGAGTGTGAAAACTGAGTTTCCTTGAGAGCTGCTTGGAAGCCTGATGGTGTGTGAAGTTAGTGAGCCAAATGGAGTTGTTCTCCCACAAGAACCACTCGGCTGATCCTTCTTCAATATGCCCTTCACCAACATGCAGTGTTTCCTTGATTGAATTAGCTCTCACCCCAATATTTGCGTCTAGAGCCTTTGCATTGAGGGCTATCTGAAAACGGCTGTGGCGCTGAAGTTGCCTGTGAATGTGGAGTTGGTGGCATTTGAAACCCGCATGTTGAGCATTCGTTTGTGTGGGATGCTCTACCAGGTTCATTTCAGTCCTAGCCATACAAACGGCACTAAGCATAGAGTGTGAAAACTGAGTTTCCTTGAGAGCTGCTTGGAAGCCTGATGGTGTGTGAAGTTAGTGAGCCAAATGGAGTTGTTCTCCCACAAGAACCACTCGGCTGATCCTTCTTCAATATGCCCTTCACCAACATGCAGTGTTTCCTTGATTGAATTAGCTCTCACACTAATATTTGCGTCTACAGCCTTTGCATTGAGGGCTATCTGAAAACTGCTGTGGCGCTGAAGTTGCCTGTGAATGTGGAGTTGGTGGCATGTGAAACCCGCATGTGGAGCATTCGTTTTTGTGGGATGCTCTACCAGGTTCATTCCTAGATAATGCACTCAAAGGGCACTAAGCATAGAGTGTGAAAACTGAGTTCCCTTGAGAGCTGCTTGGAAGCCTGATGGTGTGTGAAGTTAGTGAGCCAAATGGAGTTGTTCTCCCACAAGAACCACTCGGCTGATCCTTCTTCAATATGCCCTTCACCAACATGCAGTGTTTCCTTGATTGAATTAGCTCTCACACCAATATTTGCCTCTAGAGCCTTTGCATTGAGGGCTATCTGAAAACGGCTGTGGCGCTGAAGTTGCCTGTGAATGTGGAGTTGGTGGCATGTGAAACCCGCATGTGGAGCATTCTTTTGTGTGGGATGCTCTACCAGGTTCATTCCTAGATAATGCACTCAAAGGGCACTAAACATAGAGTGTGAAAACTGAGTTTCCTTGAGAGCTGCTTGGAAGCCTGATGGTGTGTGAAGTTAGTGAGCCAAATGGAGTTGTTCTCCCACAAGAACCACTCGGCTGATCCTTCTTCAATATGCCCTTCACCAACATGCAGTGTTTCCTTGATTGAATTAGCTCTCACACCAATATTTGCGTCTAGAGCCTTTGCATTGAGGGCTATCTGAAAACGGCTGTGGCGCTGAAGTTGCCTGTGAATGTGGAGTTGGTGGCATGTGAAACCCGCATGTGGAGCATTCGTTTGTGTGGGATGCTCTACCAGGTTCATTCCTAGATAATGCACTCAAAGGGCACTAAGCATAGAGTGTGAAAACTGAGTTTCCTTGAGAGCTGCTTGGAAGCCTGATGGTGTGTGAAGTTAGTGAGCCAAATGGAGTTGTTCTCCCACAAGAACCACTCGGCTGATCCTTCTTCAATATGCCCTTCACCAACATGCAGTGTTTCCTTGGTTGAATTACCTCTCACACTAATATTTGCGTCTACAGCCTTTGCATTGAGGGCTATCTGAAAACGGCTGTGGCGCTGAAGTTGCCTGTGAATGTGGAGTTGGTGGCATGTGAAACCCGCATGTGGAGCATTCGTTTGTGTGGGATGCTCTACCAGGTTCATTCCTAGATAATGCACTCAAAGGGCACTAAGCATAGAGTGTGAAAACTGAGTTTCCTTGAGAGCTGCTTGGAAGCCTGATGGTGTGTGAAGTTAGTGAGCCCAATGGAGTTGTTCTCCCACAAGAACCACTCGGCTGATCCTTCTTCAATATGCCCTTCACCAACATGCAGTGTTTCCTTGATTGAATTAGCTCTCACACCAATATTTGCGTCTAGAGCCTTTGCATTGAGGGCTATCTGAAAACGGCTGTGGCGCTGAAGTTGCCTGTGAATGTGGAGTTGGTGGCATGTGAAACCCGCATGTGGAGCATTCGTTTGTGTGGGATGCTCTACCAGGTTCATTCCTAGATAATGCACTCAAAGGGCACTAAGCATAGAGTGTGAAAACTGAGTTTCCTTGAGAGCTGCTTGGAAGCCTGATGGTGTGTGAAGTTAGTGAGCCAAATGGAGTTGTTCTCCCACAAGAACCACTCGGCTGATCCTTCTTCAATATGCCCTTCACCAACATGCAGTGTTTCCTTGATTGAATTAGCTCTCACACCAATATTTGCGTCTAGAGCCTTTGCATTGAGGGCGATCTGAAAACGGCTGTGGCGCTGAAGTTGCCTGTGAATGTGGAGTTGGTGGCATGTGAAACCCGCATGTGGAGCATTCGTTTCTGTGGGATGCTGACCAAGCTTCATTTCAGTCCTAGGCACTCAAAGGGCACTAAGCATAGAGTGTGAAAACTGAGTTTCCTTGAGAGCTGCTTGGAAGCCTGATGGCGTGTGAAGTTAGTGAGCCAAATGGAGTTGTTCTCCCACAAGAACCACTCGGCTGATCCTTCTTCAATATGCCCTTCACCAACATGCAGTGTTTCCTTGATTGAATTAGCTCTCACACCAATATTTGCGTCTAGAGCCTTTGCATTGAGGGCTATCTGAAAACGGCTGTGGCGCTGAAGTTGCCTGTGAATGTGGAGTTGGTGGCATGTGAAACCCGCATGTGGAGCATTTGTTTGTGTGGGATGCTCTACCAGGTTCATTTCAGTCCTAGCCATACAAAGGGCACTAAGCATAGAGTGTGAAAACTGAGTTTCCTTGAGAGCTGCTTGGAAGCCTGATGGTGTGTGAAGTTAGTGAGCCAAATGGAGTTGTTCTCCCACAAGAACCACTCGGCTGATCCTTCTTCAATATGCCCTTCACCAACATGCAGTGTTTCCTTGATTGAATTAGCTCTCACACCAATATTTGCGTCTAGAGCCTTTGCATTGAGGGCTATCTGAAAACGGCTGTGGCGCTGAAGTTGCCTGTGAATGTGGAGTTGGTGGCATGTGAAACCCGCATGTGGAGCATTCTTTTGTGTGGGATGCTCTACCAGGTTCATTCCTAGATAATGCACTCAAAGGGCACTAAACATAGAGTGTGAAAACTGAGTTTCCTTGAGAGCTGCTTGGAAGCCTGATGGTGTGTGAAGTTAGTGAGCCAAATGGAGTTGTTCTCCCACAAGAACCACTCGGCTGATCCTTCTTCAATATGCCCTTCACCAACATGCAGTGTTTCCTTGATTGAATTAGCTCTCACACCAATATTTGCGTCTAGAGCCTTTGCATTGAGGGCTATCTGAAAACGGCTGTGGCGCTGAAGTTGCCTGTGAATGTGGAGTTGGTGGCATGTGAAACCCGCATGTGGAGCATTCGTTTGTGTGGGATGCTCTACCAGGTTCATTCCTAGATAATGCACTCAAAGGGCACTAAGCATAGAGTGTGAAAACTGAGTTTCCTTGAGAGCTGCTTGGAAGCCTGATGGTGTGTGAAGTTAGTGAGCCAAATGGAGTTGTTCTCCCACAAGAACCACTCGGCTGATCCTTCTTCAATATGCCCTTCACCAACATGCAGTGTTTCCTTGGTTGAATTACCTCTCACACTAATATTTGCGTCTACAGCCTTTGCATTGAGGGCTATCTGAAAACGGCTGTGGCGCTGAAGTTGCCTGTGAATGTGGAGTTGGTGGCATGTGAAACCCGCATGTGGAGCATTCGTTTGTGTGGGATGCTCTACCAGGTTCATTCCTAGATAATGCACTCAAAGGGCACTAAGCATAGAGTGTGAAAACTGAGTTTCCTTGAGAGCTGCTTGGAAGCCTGATGGTGTGTGAAGTTAGTGAGCCAAATGGAGTTGTTCTCCCACAAGAACCACTCGGCTGATCCTTCTTCAATATGCCCTTCACCAACATGCAGTGTTTCCTTGATTGAATTAGCTCTCACACCAATATTTGCGTCTAGAGCCTTTGCATTGAGGGCTATCTGAAAACGGCTGTGGCGCTGAAGTTGCCTGTGAATGTGGAGTTGGTGGCATGTGAAACCCGCATGTGGAGCATTCGTTTGTGTGGGATGCTCTACCAGGTTCATTCCTAGATAATGCACTCAAAGGGCACTAAGCATAGAGTGTGAAAACTGAGTTTCCTTGAGAGCTGCTTGGAAGCCTGATGGTGTGTGAAGTTAGTGAGCCAAATGGAGTTGTTCTCCCACAAGAACCACTCGGCTGATCCTTCTTCAATATGCCCTTCACCAACATGCAGTGTTTCCTTGATTGAATTAGCTCTCACACCAATATTTGCGTCTAGAGCCTTTGCATTGAGGGCTATCTGAAAACGGCTGTGGCGCTGAAGTTGCCTGTGAATGTGGAGTTGGTGGCATGTGAAACCCGCATGTGGAGCATTCGTTTGTGTGGGATGCTCTACCAGGTTCATTCCTAGATAATGCACTCAAAGGGCACTAAGCATAGAGTGTGAAAACTGAGTTTCCTTGAGAGCTGCTTGGAAGCCTGATGGTGTATGAAGTTAGTGAGCCAAATGGAGTTGTTCTCCCACAAGAACCACTCGGCTGATCCTTCTTCAATATGCCCTTCACCAACATGCAGTGTTTCCTTGATTGAATTAGCTCTCACACCAATAGTTGCGTCTAGAGCCTTTGCATTGAGGGCTATCTGAAAACGGCTGTGGCGCTGAAGTTGTCTGTGAATGTGGAGTTGGTGGCATGTGAAACCCGCATGTGGAGCATTCGTTTCTGTGGGATGCTGACCAAGCTTCATTTCAGTCCTAGGCACACAAAGGGCACTAAGCATAGAGTGTGAAAACTGAGTTTCCTTGAGAGCTGCTTGGAAGCCTGATGGTGTGTGAAGTTAGTGAGCCAAATGGAGTTGTTCTCCCACAAGAACCACTCGGCTGATCCTTCTTCAATATGCCCTTCACCAACATGCAGTGTTTCCTTGATTGAATTAGCTCTCACACCAATATTTGCGTCTAGAGCCTTTGCATTGAGAGCTATCTGAAAACGGCTGTGGCGCTGAAGTTGCCTGTGAATGTGGAGTTGGTGGCATGTGAAACCCGCATGTGGAGCATTTGTTTGTGTGGGATGCTGACCAAGCTTCATTTCAGTCCTAGGCACTCAAAGGGCACTAAGCATAGAGTGTGAAAACTGAGTTTCCTTGAGAGCTGCTTGGAAGCCTGATGGCGTGTGAAGTTAGTGAACCAAATGGAGTTGTTCTCCCACAAGAACCACTCGGCTGATCCTTCTTCAATATGCCCTTCACCAACATGCAGTGTTTCCTTGATTGAATTAGCTCTCACACCAATATTTGCGTCTAGAGCCTTTGCATTGAGGGCTATCTGAAAACGGCTGTGGCGCTGAAGTTGCCTGTGAATGTGGAGTTGGTGGCATGTGAAACCCGCATGTGGAGCATTTGTTTGTGTGGGATGCTCTACCAGGTTCATTTCAGTCCTAGCCATACAAAGGGCACTAAGCATAGAGTGTGAAAACTGAGTTTCCTTGAGAGCTGCTTGGAAGCCTGATGGTGTGTGAAGTTAGTGAGCCAAATGGAGTTGTTCTCCCACAAGAACCACTCGGCTGATCCTTCTTCAATATGCCCTTCACCAACATGCAGTGTTTCCTTGATTGAATTAGCTCTCACACCAATATTTGCGTCTAGAGCCTTTGCATTGAGGGCTATCTGAAAACGGCTGTGGCGCTGAAGTTGCCTGTGAATGTGGAGTTGGTGGCATGTGAAACCCGCATGTGGAGCATTCGTTTGTGTGGGATGCTCTACCAGGTTCATTCCTAGATAATGCACTCAAAGGGCACTAAGCATAGAGTGTGAAAACTGAGTTTCCTTGAGAGCTGCTTGGAAGCCTGATGGTGTATGAAGTTAGTGAGCCAAATGGAGTTGTTCTCCCACAAGAACCACTCGGCTGATCCTTCTTCAATATGCCCTTCACCAACATGCAGTGTTTCCTTGATTGAATTAGCTCTCACACCAATAGTTGCGTCTAGAGCCTTTGCATTGAGGGCTATCTGAAAACGGCTGTGGCGCTGATGTTGTCTGTGAATGTGTAGTTGGTGGCATGTGAAACCCGCATGTGGAGCATTCGTTTCTGTGGGATGCTGACCAAGCTTCATTTCAGTCCTAGGCACACAAAGGGCACTAAGCATAGAGTGTGAAAACTGAGTTTCCTTGAGAGCTGCTTGGAAGCCTGATGGTGTGTGAAGTTAGTGAGCCAAATGGAGTTGTTCTCCCACAAGAACCACTCGGCTGATCCTTCTTCTATTTGCCCTTCACCAACATGCAGTGTTTCCTTGATTGAATTAGCTCTCACACCAATATTTGCGTCTAGAGCCTTTGCATTGAGGGTTATCTGAAAACGGCTGTGGCGCTGGAGTTGCCTGTGAATGTGGAGTTGGTGGCATGTGAAACCCGCATGTGGAGCATTCGTTTGTGTGGGATGCTGACCAAGCTTCATTTCAGTCCTAGTCATACTAAGGGCACTAAGCATAGAGTGTGAAAACTGAGTTCCCTTGAGAGCTGCTTGGAAGCCTGATGGTGTGTGAAGTTAGTGAGCCAAATGGAGTTGTTCTCCCACAAGAACCACTCGGCTGATCCTTCTTTAATATGCCCTTCACCAACATGCAGTGTTTCCTTGATTGAATTAGCTCTCACACCAATATTTGCGTCTAGAGCCTTTGCATTGAGGGCTATCTGAAAACGGCTGTGGCGCTGAAGTTGCCTGTGAATGTGGAGTTGGTGGCATGTGAAACCCGCATGTGGAGCATTCGTTTCTGTGGGATGCTGACCAAGCTTCATTTCAGTCCTAGGCACAAAAAGGGCACTAAGCATAGAGTGTGAAAACTGAGTTTCCTTGAGAGCTGCTTGGAAGCCTGATGGTGTGTGAAGTTAGTGAGCCAAATGGAGTTGTTCTCCCACAAGAACCACTCGGCTGATCCTTCTTCAATATGCCCTTCACCAACATGCAGTGTTTCCTTGATTGAATTAGCTCTCACACCAATATTTGCGTCTAGAGCCTTTGCATTGAGGGCTATCTGAAAACGGCTGTGGCGCTGAAGTTGCCTGTGAATGTGGAGTTGGTGGCATGTGAAACCCGCATGTGGAGCATTCGTTTCTGTGGGATGCTGACCAAGCTTCATTTCAGTCCTAGGCACACAAAGACCTCTAAGCATAGAGTGTGAAAACTGAGTTTCCTTGAGAGCTGCTTGGAAGCCTGATGGTGTGTGAAGTTAGTGAGCCAAATGGAGTTGTTCTCCCACAAGAACCACTCGGCTGATCCTTCTTCAATATGCCCTTCACCAACATGCAGTGTTTCCTTGATTGAATTAGCTCTCACACCAATATTTGCGTCTAGAGCCTTTGCATTGAGGGCTATCTGAAAACGGCTGTGGCGCTGAAGTTGCCTGTGAATGTGGAGTTGGTGGCATGTGAAACCCGCATGTGGAGCATTCGTTTGTGTGGGATGCTCTACCAGGTTCATTCCTAGATAATGCACTCAAAGGGCACTAAGCATAGAGTGTGAAACCTGAGTTTCCTTGAGAGCTGCTTGGAAGCCTGATGGTGTGTGAAGTTAGTGAGCCAAATGGAGTTGTTCTCCCACAAGAACCACTCGGCTGATCCTTCTTCAATATGCCCTTCACCAACATGCAGTGTTTCCTTGATTGAATTAGCTCTCACACCAATATTTGCGTCTAGAGCCTTTGCATTGTGGGCTATCTGAAAACGGCTGTGGCGCTGAAGTTGCCTGTGAATGTGGAGTTGGTGGCATGTGAAACCCGCATGTGGAGCATTTGTTTGTGTGGGATGCTCTACCAGGTTCATTCCTAGATAATGCACTCAAAGGGCACTAAACATAGAGTGTGAAAACTGAGTTTCCTTGAGAGCTGCTTGGAAGCCTGATGGTGTGTGAAGTTAGTGAGCCAAATGGAGTTGTTCTCCCACAAGAACCACTCGGCTGATCCTTCTTCAATATGCCCTTCACCAACATGCAGTGTTTCCTTGATTGAATTAGCTCTCACACCAATATTTGCATCTAGAGCCTTTGCATTGAGGGCTATCTGAAAACGGCTGTGGCGCTGAAGTTGCCTGTGAATGTGGAGTTGGTGGCATGTGAAACCCACATGTGGAGCATTCGTTTCTGTGGGATGCTCTACCAGGTTCATTCCTAGATAATGCACTCAAAGGGCACTAAACATAGAGTGTGAAAACTGAGTTTCCTTGAGAGCTGCTTGGAAGCCTGATGGTGTGTGAAGTTAGTGAGCCAAATGGAGTTGTTCTCCCACAAGAACCACTCGGCTGATCCTTCTTCAATATGCCCTTCACCAACATGCAGTGTTTCCTTGATTGAATTAGCTCTCACACCAATATTTGCGTCTAGAGCCTTTGCATTGAGGGCTATCTGAAAACGGCTGTGGCGCTGAAGTTGCCTGTGAATGTGGAGTTGGTGGCATGTGAAACCCGCATGTGGAGCATTCTTTTGTGTGGGATGCTCTACCAGGTTCATTTCAGTCCTAGCCATACAAAGGGCACTAAGCATAGAGTGTGAAAACTGAGTTTCCTTGAGAGCTGCTTGGAAGCCTGATGGTGTGTGAAGTTAGTGAGCCAAATGGAGTTGTTCTCCCACAAGAACCACTCGGCTGATCCTTCTTCAATATGCCCTTCACCAACATGCAGTGTTTCCTTGATTGAATTAGCTCTCACACCAATATTTGCGTCTAGAGCCTTTGCATTGAGGGCTATCTGAAAACGGCTGTGGCGCTGAAGTTGCCTGTGAATGTGGAGTTGGTGGCATGTGAAACCCGCATGTGGAGCATTCGTTTGTGTGGGATGCTCTACCAGGTTCATTCCTAGATAATGCACTCAAAGGGCACTAAGCATAGAGTGTGAAAATTGAGTTTCCTTGAGAGCTGCTTGGAAGCCTGATGGTGTATGAAGTTAGTGAGCCAAATGGAGTTGTTCTCCCACAAGAACCACTCGACTGATCCTTCTTCAATATGCCCTTCACCAACATGCAGTGTTTCCTTGATTGAATTAGCTCTCACACCAATATTTGCGTCTAGAGCCTTTGCATTGAGGGCTATCTGAAAACGGCTGTGGCGCTGAAGTTGCCTGTGAATGTGGAGTTGGTGG
The DNA here is from genome assembly GCF_030435755.1 of Ochotona princeps. Lineage (NCBI taxonomy): Eukaryota > Metazoa > Chordata > Mammalia > Lagomorpha > Ochotonidae > Ochotona > Ochotona princeps. The sequence continues at coordinate 52,968 of NW_026700196.1, forward strand.
CATGTGAAACCCGCATGTGGAGCATTCGTTTGTGTGGGATGCTGACCAAGCTTCATTTCAGTCCTAGGCACACAAAGGGCACTAAGCATAGAGTGTGAAAACTGAGTTTCCTTGAGAGCTGCTTGGAAGCCTGATGGTGTGTGAAGTTAGTGAGCCAAATGGAGTTGTTCTCCCACAAGAACCACTCGGCTGATCCTTCTTCAATATGCCCTTCACCAACATGCAGTGTTTCCTTGATTGAATTAGCTCTCACACCAATATTTGCGTCTAGAGCCTTTGCATTGAGGGCTATCTGAAAACGGCTGTGGCGCTGAAGTTGCCTGTGAATGTGGAGTTGGTGGCATGTGAAACCCGCATGTGGAGCATTCGTTTCTGTGGGATGCTGACCAAGCTTCATTTCAGTCCTATGCACACATAGACCACTAAGCATAGAGTGTGAAAACTGAGTTTCCTTGAGAGCTGCTTGGAAGCCTGATGGTGTGTGAAGTTAGTGAGCCAAATGGAGTTGTTCTCCCACAAGAACCACTCGGCTGATCCTTCTTCTATATGCCCTTCACCAACATGCAGTGTTTCCTTGATTGAATTAGCTCTCACACCAATATTTGCGTCTAGAGCCTTTGGTTTGAGGGCTATCTGAAAACGGCTGTGGCGCTGAAGTTGCCTGTGAATGTGGAGTTGGTGGCATGTGAAACCCGCATGTGGAGCATTCGTTTGTGTGGGATGCTGACCAAGCTTCATTTCAGTCCAAGGCACACAAAGGGCACTAAGCATAGAGTGTGAAAACTGAGTTTCCTTGAGAGCTGCTTGGAAGCCTGATGGTGTGTGAAGTTAGTGAGCCAAATGGAGTTGTTCTCCCACAAGAACCACTCGGCTGATCCTTCTTCAATATGCCCTTCACCAACATGCAGTGTTTCCTTGATTGAATTAGCTCTCACACCAATATTTGCGTCTAGAGCCTTTGCATTGAGGGCTATCTGAAAACGGCTGTGGCGCTGAAGTTGCCTGTGAATGTGGAGTTGGTGGCATGTGAAACCCGCATGTGGAGCATTCGTTTCTGTGGGATGCTGACCAAGCTTCATTTCAGTCCTAGGCACACAAAGACCTCGAAGCATAGAGTGTGAAAACTGAGTTTCCTTGAGAGCTGCTTGGAAGCCTGATGGTGTGTGAAGTTAGTGAGCCAAATGGAGTTGTTCTCCCACAAGAACCACTTGGCTGATCCTTCTTCAATATGCCCTTCACCAACATGCAGTGTTTCCTTGATTGAATTAGCTCTCACACCAATATTTGCGTCTAGAGCCTTTGGTTTGAGGGCTATATGAAAACGGCTGTGGCGCTGAAGTTGCCTGTGAATGTGGAGTTGGTGGCATGTGAAACCCGCATGTGGAACATTCGTTTGTGTGGGATGCTGACCAAGCTTCATTTCAGTCCTAGGCACACAAAGGGCACTAAGCAGAGTGTGAAAACTGAGTTTCCTTGAGAGCTGCTTGGAAGCCTGATGGTGTGTGAAGTTAGTGAGCCAAATGGAGTTGTTCTCCCACAAGAACCACTCGGCTGATCCTTCTTCAATATGCCCTTCACCAACATGCAGTGTTTCCTTGATTGAATTAGCTCTCACACCAATATTTGCGTCTAGAGCCTTTGCATTGAGGGCTATCTGAAAACGGCTGTGGCGCTGAAGTTGCCTGTGAATGTGGAGTTGGTGGCATGTGAAACCCGCATGTGGAGCATTCGTTTGTGTGGGATGCTGACCAAGCTTCATTTCAGTCCTAGGCACACAAAGGGCACTAAGCATAGAGTGTGAAAACTGAATTTCCTTGAGAGCTGCTTGGAAGCCTGATGGTGTGTGAAGTTAGTGAGCCAAATGGAGTTGTTCTCCCACAAGAACCACTCGGCTGATCCTTCTTCAATATGCCCTTCACCAACATGCAGTGTTTCCTTGATTGAATTAGCTCTCACACCAATATTTGCGTCTAGAGCCTTTGCATTGAGGGCTATCTGAAAACGGCTGTGGCGCTGAAGTTGCCTGTGAATGTGGAGTTGGTGGCATGTGAAACCCGCATGTGGAGCATTCGTTTGTGTGGGATGCTCTACCAGGTTCATTCCTAGATAATGCACTCAAAGGGCACTAAGCATAGAGTGTGAAACCTGAGTTTCCTTGAGAGCTGCTTGGAAGCCTGATGGTGTGTGAAGTCAGTGAGCCAAATGGAGTTGTTCTCCCACAAGAACCACTCGGCTGATCCTTCTTCAATATGCCCTTCACCAACATGCAGTGTTTCCTTGATTGAATTAGCTCTCACACCAATATTTGCGTCTAGAGCCTTTGCATTGAGGGCTATCTGAAAACGGCTGTGGCGCTGAAGTTGCCTGTGAATGTGGAGTTGGTGGCATGTGAAACCCGCATGTGGAGCATTTGTTTGTGTGGGATGCTCTACCAGGTTCATTCCTAGATAATGCATTCAAAGGGCACTAAACATAGAGTGTGAAAACTGAGTTTCCTTGAGAGCTGCTTGGAAGCCTGATGGTGTGTGAAGTTAGTGAGCCAAATGGAGTTGTTCTCCCACAAGAACCACTCGGCTGATCCTTCTTCAATATGCCCTTCACCAACATGCAGTGTTTCCTTGATTGAATTAGCTCTCACACCAATATTTGCGTCTAGAGCCTTTGCATTGAGGGCTATCTGAAAACGGCTGTGGCGCTGAAGTTGCCTGTGAATCTGGAGTTGGTGGCATGTGAAACCCGCATGTGGAGCATTCTTTTGTGTGGGATGCTCTACCAGGTTCATTTCAGTCCTAGCCATACAAAGGGCACTAAGCATAGAGTGTGAAAACTGAGTTTCCTTGAGAGCTGCTTGGAAGCCTGATGGTGTGTGAAGTTAGTGAGCCAAATGGAGTTGTTCTCCCACAAGAACCACTCGGCTGATCCTTCTTCAATATGCCCTTCACCAACATGCAGTGTTTCCTTGATTGAATTAGCTCTCACACCAATATTTGCGTCTAGAGCCTTTGCATTGAGGGCTATCTGAAGACGGCTGTGGCGCTGAAGTTGCCTGTGAATGTGGAGTTGGTGGCATGTGAAACCCGCATGTGGAGCATTCGTTTGTGTGGGATGCTCTACCAGGTTCATTCCTAGATAATGCACTCAAAGGGCACTAAGCATAGAGTGTGAAAATTGAGTTTCCTTGAGAGCTGCTTGGAAGCCTGATGGTGTATGAAGTTAGTGAGCCAAATGGAGTTGTTCTCCCACAAGAACCACTCGGCTGATCCTTCTTCAATATGCCCTTCACCAACATGCAGTGTTTCCTTGATTGAATTAGCTCTCACACCAATATTTGCGTCTAGAGCCTTTGCATTGAGGGCTATCTGAAAACGGCTGTGGCGCTGAAGTTGCCTGTGAATGTGGAGTTGGTGGCATGTGAAACCCGCATGTGGAGCATTCGTTTGTGTGGGATGCTGACCAAGCTTCATTTCAGTCCTAGGCACACAAAGGGCACTAAGCATAGAGTGTGAAAACTGAGTTTCCTTGAGAGCTGCTTGGAAGCCTGATGGTGTGTGAAGTTAGTGAGCCAAATGGAGTTGTTCTCCCACAAGAACCACTCGGCTGATCCTTCTTCAATATGCCCTTCACCAACATGCAGTGTTTCCTTGATTGAATTAGCTCTCACACCAATATTTGCGTCTAGAGCCTTTGCATTGAGGGCTATCTGAAAACGGCTGTGGCGCTGAAGTTGCCTGTGAATGTGGAGTTGGTGGCATGTGAAACCCGCATGTGGAGCATTCGTTTCTGTGGGATGCTGACCAAGCTTCATTTCAGTCCTATGCACACATAGACCACTAAGCATAGAGTGTGAAAACTGAGTTTCCTTGAGAGCTGCTTGGAAGCCTGATGGTGTGTGAAGTTAGTGAGCCAAATGGAGTTGTTCTCCCACAAGAACCACTCGGCTGATCCTTCTTCTATATGCCCTTCACCAACATGCAGTGTTTCCTTGATTGAATTAGCTCTCACACCAATATTTGCGTCTAGAGCCTTTGGTTTGAGGGCTATCTGAAAACGGCTGTGGCGCTGAAGTTGCCTGTGAATGTGGAGTTGGTGGCATGTGAAACCCGCATGTGGAGCATTCGTTTGTGTGGGATGCTGACCAAGCTTCATTTCAGTCCAAGGCACACAAAGGGCACTAAGCATAGAGTGTGAAAACTGAGTTTCCTTGAGAGCTGCTTGGAAGCCTGATGGTGTGTGAAGTTAGTGAGCCAAATGGAGTTGTTCTCCCACAAGAACCACTCGGCTGATCCTTCTTCAATATGCCCTTCACCAACATGCAGTGTTTCCTTGATTGAATTAGCTCTCACACCAATATTTGCGTCTAGAGCCTTTGCATTGAGGGCTATCTGAAAACGGCTGTGGCGCTGAAGTTGCCTGTGAATGTGGAGTTGGTGGCATGTGAAACCCGCATGTGGAGCATTCGTTTCTGTGGGATGCTGACCAAGCTTCATTTCAGTCCTAGGCACACAAAGACCTCGAAGCATAGAGTGTGAAAACTGAGTTTCCTTGAGAGCTGCTTGGAAGCCTGATGGTGTGTGAAGTTAGTGAGCCAAATGGAGTTGTTCTCCCACAAGAACCACTTGGCTGATCCTTCTTCAATATGCCCTTCACCAACATGCAGTGTTTCCTTGATTGAATTAGCTCTCACACCAATATTTGCGTCTAGAGCCTTTGGTTTGAGGGCTATATGAAAACGGCTGTGGCGCTGAAGTTGCCTGTGAATGTGGAGTTGGTGGCATGTGAAACCCGCATGTGGAACATTCGTTTGTGTGGGATGCTGACCAAGCTTCATTTCAGTCCTAGGCACACAAAGGGCACTAAGCAGAGTGTGAAAACTGAGTTTCCTTGAGAGCTGCTTGGAAGCCTGATGGTGTGTGAAGTTAGTGAGCCAAATGGAGTTGTTCTCCCACAAGAACCACTCGGCTGATCCTTCTTCAATATGCCCTTCACCAACATGCAGTGTTTCCTTGATTGAATTAGCTCTCACACCAATATTTGCGTCTAGAGCCTTTGCATTGAGGGCTATCTGAAAACGGCTGTGGCGCTGAAGTTGCCTGTGAATGTGGAGTTGGTGGCATGTGAAACCCGCATGTGGAGCATTCGTTTGTGTGGGATGCTGACCAAGCTTCATTTCAGTCCTAGGCACACAAAGGGCACTAAGCATAGAGTGTGAAAACTGAATTTCCTTGAGAGCTGCTTGGAAGCCTGATGGTGTGTGAAGTTAGTGAGCCAAATGGAGTTGTTCTCCCACAAGAACCACTCGGCTGATCCTTCTTCAATATGCCCTTCACCAACATGCAGTGTTTCCTTGATTGAATTAGCTCTCACACCAATATTTGCGTCTAGAGCCTTTGCATTGAGGGCTATCTGAAAACGGCTGTGGCGCTGAAGTTGCCTGTGAATGTGGAGTTGGTGGCATGTGAAACCCGCATGTGGAGCATTCGTTTGTGTGGGATGCTCTACCAGGTTCATTCCTAGATAATGCACTCAAAGGGCACTAAGCATAGAGTGTGAAACCTGAGTTTCCTTGAGAGCTGCTTGGAAGCCTGATGGTGTGTGAAGTCAGTGAGCCAAATGGAGTTGTTCTCCCACAAGAACCACTCGGCTGATCCTTCTTCAATATGCCCTTCACCAACATGCAGTGTTTCCTTGATTGAATTAGCTCTCACACCAATATTTGCGTCTAGAGCCTTTGCATTGAGGGCTATCTGAAAACGGCTGTGGCGCTGAAGTTGCCTGTGAATGTGGAGTTGGTGGCATGTGAAACCCGCATGTGGAGCATTTGTTTGTGTGGGATGCTCTACCAGGTTCATTCCTAGATAATGCATTCAAAGGGCACTAAACATAGAGTGTGAAAACTGAGTTTCCTTGAGAGCTGCTTGGAAGCCTGATGGTGTGTGAAGTTAGTGAGCCAAATGGAGTTGTTCTCCCACAAGAACCACTCGGCTGATCCTTCTTCAATATGCCCTTCACCAACATGCAGTGTTTCCTTGATTGAATTAGCTCTCACACCAATATTTGCGTCTAGAGCCTTTGCATTGAGGGCTATCTGAAAACGGCTGTGGCGCTGAAGTTGCCTGTGAATGTGGAGTTGGTGGCATGTGAAACCCGCATGTGGAGCATTCGTTTGTGTGGGATGCTGACCAAGCTTCATTTCAGTCCTAGGCACACAAAGGGCACTAAGCATAGAGTGTGAAAACTGAATTTCCTTGAGAGCTGCTTGGAAGCCTGATGGTGTGTGAAGTTAGTGAGCCAAATGGAGTTGTTCTCCCACAAGAACCACTCGGCTGATCCTTCTTCAATATGCCCTTCACCAACATGCAGTGTTTCCTTGATTGAATTAGCTCTCACACCAATATTTGCGTCTAGAGCCTTTGCATTGAGGGCTATCTGAAAACGGCTGTGGCGCTGAAGTTGCCTGTGAATGTGGAGTTGGTGGCATGTGAAACCCGCATGTGGAGCATTTGTTTGTGTGGGATGCTCTACCAGGTTCATTCCTAGATAATGCATTCAAAGGGCACTAAACATAGAGTGTGAAAACTGAGTTTCCTTGAGAGCTGCTTGGAAGCCTGATGGTGTGTGAAGTTAGTGAGCCAAATGGAGTTGTTCTCCCACAAGAACCACTCGGCTGATCCTTCTTCAATATGCCCTTCACCAACATGCAGTGTTTCCTTGATTGAATTAGCTCTCACACCAATATTTGCATCTAGAGCCTTTGCATTGAGGGCTATCTGAAAACGGCTGTGGCGCTGAAGTTGCCTGTGAATGTGGAGTTGGTGGCATGTGAAACCCGCATGTGGAGCATTCGTTTGTGTGGGATGCTCTACCAGGTTCATTCCTAGATAATGCACTCAAAGGGCACTAAACATAGAGTGTGAAAACTGAGTTTCCTTGAGAGCTGCTTGGAAGCCTGATGGTGTGTGAAGTTAGTGAGCCAAATGGAGTTGTTCTCCCACAAGAACCACTTGGCTGATCCTTCTTCTATATGCCCTTCACCAACATGCAGTGTTTCCTTGATTGAATTAGCTCTCACACCAATATTTGCGTCTAGAGCCTTTGGTTTGAGGGCTATCTGAAAACGGCTGCGGCGCTGAAGTTGCCTGTGAATGTGGAGTTGGTGGCATGTGAAACCCGCATGTGGAGCATTCGTTTGTGTGGGATGCTGACCAAGCTTCATTTCAGTCCTAGTCATACTAAGGGCACTAAGCATAGAGTGTGAAACCTGAGTTTCCTTGAGAGCTGCTTGGAAGCCTGATGGTGTGTGAAGTTAGTGAGCCAAATGGAGTTGTTCTCCCACAAGAACCACTCGGCTGATCCTTCTTCAATATGCCCTTCACCAACATGCAGTGTTTCCTTGATTGAATTAGCTCTCACACCAATATTTGCGTCTAGAGCCTTTGCATTGAGGGCTATCTGAAAACGGCTGTGGCGCTGAAGTTGCCTGTGAATGTGGAGTTGGTGGCATGTGAAACCCGCATGTGGAGCATTCGTTTGTGTGGGATGCTCTACCAGGTTCATTCCTAGATAATGCACTCTAAGTTCACTAAACATAGAGTGTGAAAACTGAGTTTCCTTGAGAGCTGCTTGGAAGCCTGATGGTGTGTGAAGTTAGTGAGCCAAATGGAGTTGTTCTCCCACAAGAACCACTCGGCTGATCCTTCTTCAATATGCCCTTCACCAACATGCAGTGTTTCCTTGATTGAATTAGCTCTCACACCAATATTTGCGTCTAGAGCCTTTGCATTGAGGGCTATCTGAAAACGGCTGTGGCGCTGAAGTTGCCTGTGAATGTGGAGTTGGTGGCATGTGAAACCCGCATGTGGAGCATTCGTTTGTGTGGGATGCTGACCAAGCTTCATTTCAGTCCTAGGCACACAAAGGGCACTAAGCATAGAGTGTGAAAACTGAATTTCCTTGAGAGCTGCTTGGAAGCCTGATGGTGTGTGAAGTTAGTGAGCCAAATGGAGTTGTTCTCCCACAAGAACCACTCGGCTGATCCTTCTTCAATATGCCCTTCACCAACATGCAGTGTTTCCTTGATTGAATTAGCTCTCACACCAATATTTGCGTCTAGAGCCTTTGCATTGAGGGCTATCTGAAAACGGCTGTGGCGCTGAAATTGCCTGTGAATGTGGAGTTGGTGGCATGTGAAACCCGCAAGGGGAGCATTTGTTTGTGTGGGATGCTCTACCAGGTTCATTTCAGTCCTAGCCATACAAAGGGCACTAAGCATAGAGTGTGAAAACTGAGTTTCCTTGAGAGCTGCTTGGAAGCCTGATGGTGTGTGAAGTTAGTGAGCCAAATGGAGTTGTTCTCCCACAAGAACCACTCGGCTGATCCTTCTTCAATATGCCCTTCACCAACATGCAGTGTTTCCTTGATTGAATTAGCTCTCACACCAATATTTGCGTCTAGAGCCTTTGCATTGAGGGCTATCTGAAAACGGCTGTGGCGCTGAAGTTGCCTGTGAATGTGGAGTTGGTGGCATGTGAAACCCGCATGTGGAGCATTCGTTTGTGTGGGATGCTCTACCAGGTTCATTCCTAGATAATGCACTCAAAGGGCACTAAGCATAGAGTGTGAAAACTGAGTTTCCTTGAGAGCTGCTTGGAAGCCTGATGGTGTATGAAGTTAGTGAGCCAAATGGAGTTGTTCTCCCACAAGAACCACTCGGCTGATCCTTCTTCAATATGCCCTTCACCAACATGCAGTGTTTCCTTGATTGAATTAGCTCTCACACCAATATTTGCGTCTAGAGCCTTTGCATTGAGGGCTATCTGAAAACGGCTGTGGCGCTGAAGTTGCCTGTGAATGTGGAGTTGGTGGCATGTGAAACCCGCATGTGGAGCATTCGTTTGTGTGGGATGCTGACCAAGCTTCATTTCAGTCCTAGGCACACAAAGGGCACTAAGCATAGAGTGTGAAAACTGAGTTTCCTTGAGAGCTGCTTGGAAGCCTGATGGTGTGTGAAGTTAGTGAGCCAAATGGAGTTGTTCTCCCACAAGAACCACTTGGCTGATCCTTCTTCTATATGCCCTTCACCAACATGCAGTGTTTCCTTGATTGAATTAGCTCTCACACCAATATTTGCGTCTAGAGCCTTTGGTTTGAGGGCTATCTGAAAACGGCTGCGGCGCTGAAGTTGCCTGTGAATGTGGAGTTGGTGGCATGTGAAACCCGCATGTGGAGCATTCGTTTGTGTGGGATGCTGACCAAGCTTAATTTCAGTCCTAGTCATACTAAGGGCACTAAGCATAGAGTGTGAAACCTGAGTTTCCTTGAGAGCTGCTTGGAAGCCTGATGGTGTGTGAAGTTAGTGAGCCAAATGGAGTTGTTCTCCCACAAGAACCACTCGGCTGATCCTTCTTCAATATGCCCTTCACCAACATGCAGTGTTTCCTTGATTGAATTAGCTCTCACACCAATATTTGCGTCTAGAGCCTTTGCATTGAGGGCTATCTGAAAACGGCTGTGGCGCTGAAGTTGCCTGTGAATGTGGAGTTGGTGGCATGTGAAACCCGCATGTGGAGCATTCGTTTGTGTGGGATGCTCTACCAGGTTCATTCCTAGATAATGCACTCTAAGTTCACTAAACATAGAGTGTGAAAACTGAGTTTCCTTGAGAGCTGCTTGGAAGCCTGATGGTGTGAAGTTAGTGAGCCAAATGGAGTTGTTCTCCCACAAGAACCACTCGGCTGATCCTTCTTCAATATGCCCTTCACCAACATGCAGTGTTTCCTTGATTGAATTAGCTCTCACACCAATATTTGCGTCTAGAGCCTTTGCATTGAGGGCTATCTGAAAACGGCTGCGGCGCTGAAGTTGCCTGTGAATGTGGAGTTGGTGGCATGTGAAACCCGCATGTGGAGCATTCGTTTGTGTGGGATGCTGACCAAGCTTCATTTCAGTCCTAGGCACACAAAGGGCACTAAGCATAGAGTGTGAAAACTGAATTTCCTTGAGAGCTGCTTGGAAGCCTGATGGTGTGTGAAGTTAGTGAGCCAAATGGAGTTGTTCTCCCACAAGAACCACTCGGCTGATCCTTCTTCAATATGCCCTTCACCAACATGCAGTGTTTCCTTGATTGAATTAGCTCTCACACCAATATTTGCGTCTAGAGCCTTTGCATTGAGGGCTATCTGAAAACGGCTGTGGCGCTGAAGTTGCCTGTGAATGTGGAGTTGGTGGCATGTGAAACCCGCATGTGGAGCATTCGTTTGTGTGGGATGCTCTACCAGGTTTATTCCTAGATAATGCATTCAAAGGGCACTAAGCATAGAGTGTGAAACCTGAGTTTCCTTGAGAGCTGCTTGGAAGCCTGATGGTGTGTGAAGTTAGTGAGCCAAATGGAGTTGTTCTCCCACAAGAACCACTCGGCTGATCCTTCTTCAATATGTCCTTCACCAACATGCAGTGTTTCCTTGATTGAATTAGCTCTCACACCAATATTTGCGTCTAGAGCCTTTGCATTGAGAGCTATCTGAAAACGGCTGTGGCGCTGAAGTTGCCTGTGAATGTGGAGTTGGTGGCATGTAAAACACGCATGTGGAGCATTCATTTCTGTGGGATGCTGACCAAGCTTCATTTCAGTCCTAGGCACTCAAAGGGCACTAAGCATAGAGTGTGAAAACTGAGTTTCCTTGAGAGCTGCTTGGAAGCCTGATGGTGTGTGAAGTTAGTGAGCCAAATGGAGTTGTTCTCCCACAAGAACCACTCGGCTGATCCTTCTTCAATATGCCCTTCACCAACATGCAGTGTTTCCTTGATTGAATTAGCTCTCACACCAATATTTGCGTCTAGAGCCTTTGCATTGAGGGCTATCTGAAAACGGCTGTGGCGCTGAAGTTGCCTGTGAATGTGGAGTTGGTGGCATGTGAAACCCGCATGTGGAGCATTTGTTTGTGTGGGATGCTCTACCAGGTTCATTTCAGTCCTAGTCATACTAAGGGCACTAAGCATAGAGTGTGAAACCTGAGTTTCCTTGAGAGCTGCTTGGAAGCCTGATGGTGTGTGAAGTTAGTGAGCCAAATGGAGTTGTTCTCCCACAAGAACCACTCGGCTGATCCTTCTTCAATATGCCCTTCACCAACATGCAGTGTTTCCTTGATTGAATTAGCTCTCACACCAATATTTGCGTCTAGAGCCTTTGCATTGAGGGCTATCTGAAAACGGCTGCGGCGCTGAAGTTGCCTGTGAATGTGGAGTTGGTGGCATGTGAAACCCGCATGTGGAGCATTCGTTTGTGTGGGATGCTGACCAAGCTTCATTTCAGTCCTAGGCACACAAAGGGCACTAAGCATAGAGTGTGAAAACTGAATTTCCTTGAGAGCTGCTTGGAAGCCTGATGGTGTGTGAAGTTAGTGAGCCAAATGGAGTTGTTCTCCCACAAGAACCACTCGGCTGATCCTTCTTCAATATGCCCTTCACCAACATGCAGTGTTTCCTTGATTGAATTAGCTCTCACACCAATATTTGCGTCTAGAGCCTTTGCATTGAGGGCTATCTGAAAACGGCTGTGGCGCTGAAGTTGCCTGTGAATGTGGAGTTGGTGGCATGTGAAACCCGCATGTGGAGCATTCGTTTGTGTGGGATGCTCTAACAGGTTCATTCCTAGATAATGCATTCAAAGGGCACTAAGCATAGAGTGTGAAACCTGAGTTTCCTTGAGAGCTGCTTGGAAGCCTGATGGTGTGTGAAGTTAGTGAGCCAAATGGAGTTGTTCTCCCACAAGAACCACTCGGCTGATCCTTCTTCAATATGTCCTTCACCAACATGCAGTGTTTCCTTGATTGAATTAGCTCTCACACCAATATTTGCGTCTAGAGCCTTTGCATTGAGAGCTATCTGAAAACGGCTGTGGCGCTGAAGTTGCCTGTGAATGTGGAGTTGGTGGCATGTAAAACACGCATGTGGAGCATTCATTTCTGTGGGATGCTGACCAAGCTTCATTTCAGTCCTAGGCACTCAAAGGGCACTAAGCATAGAGTGTGAAAACTGAGTTTCCTTGAGAGCTGCTTGGAAGCCTGATGGTGTGTGAAGTTAGTGAGCCAAATGGAGTTGTTCTCCCACAAGAACCACTCGGCTGATCCTTCTTCAATATGCCCTTCACCAACATGCAGTGTTTCCTTGATTGAATTAGCTCTCACACCAATATTTGCGTCTAGAGCCTTTGCATTGAGGGCTATCTGAAAACGGCTGTGGCGCTGAAGTTGCCTGTGAATGTGGAGTTGGTGGCATGTGAAACCCGCATGTGGAGCATTTGTTTGTGTGGGATGCTCTACCAGGTTCATTTCAGTCCTAGCCATACAAAGGGCACTAAGCACAGAGTGTGAAAACTGAGTTTCCTTGAGAGCTGCTTGGAAGCCTGATGGTGTGTGAAGTTAGTGAGCCAAATGGAGTTGTTCTCCCACAAGAACCACTTGGCTGATCCTTCTTCAATATGCCCTTCACCAACATGCAGTGTTTCCTTGATTGAATTAGCTCTCACACCAATATTTGCGTCTAGAGCCTTTGCATTGAGGGCTATCTGAAAACGGCTGTGGCGCTGAAGTTGCCTGTGAATGTGGAGTTGGTGGCATGTGAAACCCGCATGTGGAGCATTCGTTTGTGTGGGATGCTCTACCAGGTTCATTCCTAGATAATGCACTCAAAGGGCACTAAGCATAGAGTGTGAAAACTGAGTTTCCTTGAGAGCTGCTTGGAAGCCTGATGGTGTATGAAGTTAGTGAGCCAAATGGAGTTGTTCTCCCACAAGAACCACTCGGCTGATCGTTCTTCAATATGCCCTTCACCAACATGCAGTGTTTCCTTGATTGAATTAGCTCTCACACCAATATTTGCGTCTAGAGCCTTTGCATTGAGGGCTATCTGAAAACGGCTGTGGCGCTGAAGTTGCCTGTGAATGTGGAGTTGGTGGCATGTGAAACCCGCATGTGGAGCATTTGTTTCTGTGGGATGCTGACCAAGCTTCATTTCAGTCCTAGGCACACAAAGACCACTAAGCATAGAGTGTGAAACCTGAGTTTCCTTGAGAGCTGCTTGGAAGCCTGATGGTGTGTGAAGTTAGAGAGCCAAATGGAGTTGTTCTCCCACAAGAACCACTTGGCTGATCCTTCTTCTATATGCCCTTCACCAACATGCAGTGTTTCCTTGATTGAATTAGCTCTCACACCAATATTTGCGTCTAGAGCCTTTGGTTTGAGGGCTATCTGAAAACGGCTGCGGCGCTGAAGTTGCCTGTGAATGTGGAGTTGGTGGCATGTGAAACCCGCATGTGGAGCATTCGTTTGTGTGGGATGCTGACCAAGCTTCATTTCAGTCCTAGTCATACTAAGGGCACTAAGCATAGAGTGTGAAAACTGAGTTTCCTTGAGAGCTGCTTGGAAGCCTGATGGTGTGTGAAGTTAGTGAGCCAAATGGAGTTGTTCTCCCACAAGAACCACTCGGCTGATCCTTCTTCAATATGCCCTTCACCAACTTGCAGTGTTTCCTTGATTGAATTAGCTCTCACACCAATATTTGCGTCTAGAGCCTTTGCATTGAGGGCTATCTGAAAACGGCTGTGGCGCTGAAGTTGCCTGTGAATGTGGAGTTGGTGGCATGTGAAACCCGCATGTGGAGCATTCGTTTGTGTGGGATGCTCTACCAGGTTCATTCCTAGATAATGCACTCAAAGGGCACTAAGCATAGAGTGTGAAAACTGAGTTTCCTTGAGAGCTGCTTGGAAGCCTGATGGTGTGTGAAGTTAGTGAGCCAAATGGAGTTGTTCTCCCACAAGAACCACTCGGCTGATCCTTCTTCAATATGCCCTTCACCAACATGCAGTGTTTCCTTGATTGAATTAGCTCTCACACCAATATTTGCGTCTAGAGCCTTTGCATTGAGGGCTATCTGAAAACGGCTGTGGCGCTGAAGTTGCCTGTGAATGTGGAGTTGGTGGCATGTGAAACCCGCATGTGGAGCATTTGTTTGTGTGGGATGCTCTACCAGGTTCATTCCTAGATAATGCATTCAAAGGGCACTAAACATAGAGTGTGAAAACTGAGTTTCCTTGAGAGCTGCTTGGAAGCCTGATGGTGTGTGAAGTTAGTGAGCCAAATGGAGTTGTTCTCCCACAAGAACCACTCGGCTGATCCTTCTTCAATATGCCCTTCACCAACATGCAGTGTTTCCTTGATTGAATTAGCTCTCACACCAATATTTGCGTCTAGAGCCTTTGGTTTGAGGGCTATCTGAAAACGGCTGTGGCGCTGAAGTTGCCTGTGAATGTGGAGTTGGTGGCATGTGAAACCCGCATATGGAGCATTCGTTTGTGTGGGATGCTCTACCAGGTTCATTCCTAGATAATGCACTCAAAGGGCACTAAACATAGAGTGTGAAAACTGAGTTTCCTTGAGAGCTGCTTGGAAGCCTGATGGTGTGTGAAGTTAGTGAGCCAAATGGAGTTGTTCTCCCACAAGAACCACTCGGCTGATCCTTCTTCAATATGTCCTTCACCAACATGCAGTGTTTCCTTGATTGAATTAGCTCTCACACCAATATTTGCGTCTAGAGCCTTTGCATTGAGAGCTATCTGAAAACGGCTGTGGCGCTGAAGTTGCCTGTGAATGTGGAGTTGGTGGCATGTGAAACACGCATGTGGAGCATTCGTTTCTGTGGGATGCTGACCAAGCTTCATTTCAGTCCTAGGCACTCAAAGGGCACTAAGCATAGAGTGTGAAAACTGAGTTTCCTTGAGAGCTGCTTGGAAGCCTGATGGTGTGTGAAGTTAGTGAGCCAAATGGAGTTGTTCTCCCACAAAAACCACTCGGCTGATCCTTCTTCAATATGCCCTTCGCCAACATGCAGTGTTTCCTTGATTGAATTAGCTCTCACACCAATATTTGCGTCTAGAGCCTTTGCATTGAGGGCTATCTGAAAACGGCTGTGGCGCTGAAGTTGCCTGTGAATGTGGAGTTGGTGGCATGTGAAACCCGCAAGTGGAGCATTTGTTTGTGTGGGATGCTCTACCAGGTTCATTTCAGTCCTAGCCATACAAAGGGCACTAAGCATAGAGTGTGAAAACTGAGTTTCCTTGAGAGCTGCTTGGAAGCCTGATGGTGTGTGAAGTTAGTGAGCCAAATGGAGTTGTTCTCCCACAAGAACCACTCGGCTGATCCTTCTTCAATATGCCCTTCACCAACATGCAGTGTTTCCTTGATTGAATTAGCTCTCACACCAATATTTGCGTCTAGAGCCTTTGCATTGAGGGCTATCTGAAAACGGCTGTGGCGCTGAAGTTGCCTGTGAATGTGGAGTTGGTGGCATGTGAAACCCGCATGTGGAGCATTCGTTTGTGTGGGATGCTCTACCAGGTTCATTCCTAGATAATGCACTCAAAGGGCACTAAGCATAGAGTGTGAAAACTGAGTTTCCTTGAGAGCTGCTTGGAAGCCTGATGGTGTATGAAGTTAGTGAGCCAAATGGAGTTGTTCTCCCACAAGAACCACTCGGCTGATCCTTCTTCAATATGCCCTTCACCAACATGCAGTGTTTCCTTGATTGAATTAGCTCTCACACCAATATTTGCGTCTAGAGCCTTTGCATTGAGGGCTATCTGAAAACGGCTGTGGCGCTGAAGTTGCCTGTGAATGTGGAGTTGGTGGCATGTGAAACCCGCATGTGGAGCATTCGTTTGTGTGGGATGCTGACCAAGCTTCATTTCAGTCCTAGGCACACAAAGGGCACTAAGCATAGAGTGTGAAAACTGAGTTTCCTTGAGAGCTGCTTGGAAGCCTGATGGTGTGTGAAGTTAGTGAGCCAAATGGAGTTGTTCTCCCACAAGAACCACTTGGCTGATCCTTCTTCAATATGCCCTTCACCAACATGCAGTGTTTCCTTGATTGAATTAGCTCTCACACCAATATTTGCGTCTAGAGCCTTTGCATTGAGGGCTATCTGAAAACGGCTGTGGCGCTGAAGTTGCCTGTGAATGTGGAGTTGGTGGCATGTGAAACCCGCATGTGGAGCATTCGTTTCTGTGGGATGCTGACCAAGCTTCATTTCAGTCCTAGGCACACAAAGACCACTAAGCATAGAGTGTGAAAACTGAGTTTCCTTGAGAGCTGCTTGGAAGCCTGATGGTGTGTGAAGTTAGTGAGCCAAATGGAGTTGTTCTCCCACAAGAACCACTTGGCTGATCCTTCTTCTATATGCCCTTCACCAACATGCAGTGTTTCCTTGATTGAATTAGCTCTCACACCAATATTTGCGTCTAGAGCCTTTGGTTTGAGGGCTATCTGAAAACGGCTGCGGCGCTGAAGTTGCCTGTGAATGTGGAGTTGGTGGCATGTGAAACCCGCATGTGGAGCATTCGTTTGTGTGGGATGCTGACCAAGCTTCATTTCAGTCCTAGTCATACTAAGGGCACTAAGCATAGAGTGTGAAACCTGAGTTTCCTTGAGAGCTGCTTGGAAGCCTGATGGTGTGTGAAGTTAGTGAGCCAAATGGAGTTGTTCTCCCACAAGAACCACTCGGCTGATCCTTCTTCAATATGCCCTTCACCAACATGCAGTGTTTCCTTGATTGAATTAGCTCTCACACCAATATTTGCGTCTAGAGCCTTTGCATTGAGGGCTATCTGAAAACGGCTGTGGCGCTGCAGTTGCCTGTGAATGTGGAGTTGGTGGCATGTGAAACCCGCATGTGGAGCATTCGTTTCTGTGGGATGCTGACCAAGCTTCATTTCAGTCCTAGGCACAAAATGGGCACTAAGCATAGAGTGTGAAAACTGAGTTTCCTTGAGAGCTGCTTGGAAGCCTGATGGTGTGTGAAGTTAGTGAGCCAAATGGAGTTGTTCTCCCACAAGAACCACTCGGCTGATCCTTCTTCAATATGCCCTTCACCAACATGCAGTGTTTCCTTGATTGAATTAGCTCTCACACCAATATTTGCGTCTAGAGCCTTTGGTTTGAGGGCTATCTGAAAACGGCTGCGGCGCTGAAGTTGCCTGTGAATGTGGAGTTGGTGGCATGTGAAACTCGCATGTGGAGCATTCGTTTGTGTGGGATGCTGACCAAGCTTCATTTCAGTCCTAGGCACACAAATAGCACTAAGCATAGAGTGTGAAAACTGAGTTTCCTTGAGAGCTGCTTGGAAGCCTGATGGTGTGTGAAGTTAGTGAGCCAAATGGAGTTGTTCTCCCACAAGAACCACTCGGCTGATCCTTCTTCAATATGCCCTTCACCAACATGCAGTGTTTCCTTGATTGAATTAGCTCTCACACCAATATTTGCGTCTAGAGCCTTTGGTTTGAGGGCTATCTGAAAACGGCTGTGGCGCTGAAGTTGCCTGTGAATGTGGAGTTGGTGGCATGTGAAACCCGCATGTGGAACATTCGTTTGTGTGGGATGCTGACCAAGCTTCATTTCAGTCCTAGGCACACAAAGGGCACTAAGCAGAGTGTGAAAACTGAGTTTCCTTGAGAGCTGCTT
Organism: Ochotona princeps; assembly: GCF_030435755.1. Lineage (NCBI taxonomy): Eukaryota > Metazoa > Chordata > Mammalia > Lagomorpha > Ochotonidae > Ochotona > Ochotona princeps. The sequence continues at coordinate 70,475 of NW_026700196.1, forward strand.
GGAAGCCTGATGGTGTGTGAAGTTAGTGAGCCAAATGGAGTTGTTCTCCCACAAGAACCACTCGGCTGATCCTTCTTCAATATGCCCTTCACCAACATGCAGTGTTTCCTTGATTGAATTAGCTCTCACACCAATATTTGCGTCTAGAGCCTTTGCATTGAGGGCTATCTGAAAACGGCTGTGGCGCTGAAGTTGCCTGTGAATGTGGAGTTGGTGGCATGTGAAACCCGCATGTGGAGCATTCGTTTGTGTGGGATGCTCTACCAGGTTCATTCCTAGATAATGCACTCTAAGTTCACTAAACATAGAGTGTGAAAACTGAGTTTCCTTGAGAGCTGCTTGGAAGCCTGATGGTGTGTGAAGTTAGTGAGCCAAATGGAGTTGTTCTCCCACAAGAACCACTCGGCTGATCCTTCTTCAATATGCCCTTCACCAACATGCAGTGTTTCCTTGATTGAATTAGCTCTCACACCAATATTTGCGTCTAGAGCCTTTGCATTGAGGGCTATCTGAAAACGGCTGTGGCGCTGAAGTTGCCTGTGAATGTGGAGTTGGTGGCATGTGAACCCCGCATGTGGAGCATTCGTTTGTGTGGGATGCTGACCAAGCTTCATTTCAGTCCTAGGCACACAAAGGGCACTAAGCATAGAGTGTGAAAAATGAATTTCCTTGAGAGCTGCTTGGAAGCCTGATGGTGTGTGAAGTTAGTGAGCCAAATGGAGTTGTTCTCCCACAAGAACCACTCGGCTGATCCTTCTTCAATATGCCCTTCACCAACATGCAGTGTTTCCTTGATTGAATTAGCTCTCACACCAATATTTGCGTCTAGAGCCTTTGCATTGAGGGCTATCTGAAAACGGCTGTGGCGCTGAAGTTGCCTGTGAATGTGGAGTTGGTGGCATGTGAAACCCGCATGTGGAGCATTCGTTTGTGTGGGATGCTCTACCAGGTTCATTCCTAGATAATGCACTCAAAGGGCACTAAGCATAGAGTGTGAAAACTGAGTTTCCTTGAGAGCTGCTTGGAAGCCTGATGGTGTATGAAGTTAGTGAGCCAAATGGAGTTGTTCTCCCACAAGAACCACTCGGCTGATCCTTCTTCAATATGCCCTTCACCAACATGCAGTGTTTCCTTGATTGAATTAGCTCTCACACCAATATTTGCGTCTAGAGCCTTTGCATTGAGGGCTATCTGAAAACGGCTGTGGCGCTGAAGTTGCCTGTGAATGTGGAGTTGGTGGCATGTGAAACCCGCATGTGGAGCATTCGTTTGTGTGGGATGCTCTACCAGGTTCATTCCTAGATAATGCACTCTAAGTTCACTAAACATAGAGTGTGAAAACTGAGTTTCCTTGAGAGCTGCTTGGAAGCCTGATGGTGTGTGAAGTTAGTGAGCCAAATGGAGTTGTTCTCCCACAAGAACCACTCGGCTGATCCTTCTTCAATATGCCCTTCACCAACATGCAGTGTTTCCTTGATTGAATTAGCTCTCACACCAATATTTGCGTCTAGAGCCTTTGCATTGAGGGCTATCTGAAAACGGCTGTGGCGCTGAAGTTGCCTGTGAATGTGGAGTTGGTGGCATGTGAACCCCGCATGTGGAGCATTCGTTTGTGTGGGATGCTGACCAAGCTTCATTTCAGTCCTAGGCACACAAAGGGCACTAAGCATAGAGTGTGAAAAATGAATTTCCTTGAGAGCTGCTTGGAAGCCTGATGGTGTGTGAAGTTAGTGAGCCAAATGGAGTTGTTCTCCCACAAGAACCACTCGGCTGATCCTTCTTCAATATGCCCTTCACCAACATGCAGTGTTTCCTTGATTGAATTAGCTCTCACACCAATATTTGCGTCTAGAGCCTTTGCATTGAGGGCTATCTGAAAACGGCTGTGGCGCTGAAGTTGCCTGTGAATGTGGAGTTGGTGGCATGTGAAACCCGCATGTGGAGCATTCGTTTGTGTGGGATGCTCTACCAGGTTCATTCCTAGATAATGCACTCAAAGGGCACTAAGCATAGAGTGTGAAAACTGAGTTTCCTTGAGAGCTGCTTGGAAGCCTGATGGTGTATGAAGTTAGTGAGCCAAATGGAGTTGTTCTCCCACAAGAACCACTCGGCTGATCCTTCTTCAATATGCCCTTCACCAACATGCAGTGTTTCCTTGATTGAATTAGCTCTCACACCAATATTTGCGTCTAGAGCCTTTGCATTGAGGGCTATCTGAAAACGGCTGTGGCGCTGAAGTTGCCTGTGAATGTGGAGTTGGTGGCATGTGAAACCCGCATGTGGAGCATTCGTTTGTGTGGGATGCTCTACCAGGTTCATTCCTAGATAATGCACTCTAAGTTCACTAAACATAGAGTGTGAAAACTGAGTTTCCTTGAGAGCTGCTTGGAAGCCTGATGGTGTGTGAAGTTAGTGAGCCAAATGGAGTTGTTCTCCCACAAGAACCACTCGGCTGATCCTTCTTCAATATGCCCTTCACCAACATGCAGTGTTTCCTTGATTGAATTAGCTCTCACACCAATATTTGCATCTAGAGCCTTTGCATTGAGGGCTATCTGAAAACGGCTGTGGCGCTGAAGTTGCCTGTGAATGTGGAGTTGGTGGCATGTGAACCCCGCATGTGGAGCATTCGTTTGTGTGGGATGCTGACCAAGCTTCATTTCAGTCCTAGGCACACAAAGGGCACTAAGCATAGAGTGTGAAAACTGAATTTCCTTGAGAGCTGCTTGGAAGCCTGATGGTGTGTGAAGTTAGTGAGCCAAATGGAGTTGTTCTCCCACAAGAACCACTCGGCTGATCCTTCTTCAATATGCCCTTCACCAACATGCAGTGTTTCCTTGATTGAATTAGCTCTCACACCAATATTTGCGTCTAGAGCCTTTGCATTGAGGGCTATCTGAAAACGGCTGTGGCGCTGAAGTTGCCTGTGAATGTGGAGTTGGTGGCATGTGAAACCCGCATGTGGAGCATTCGTTTGTGTGGGATGCTCTACCAGGTTCATTCCTAGATAATGCACTCAAAGGGCACTAAGCATAGAGTGTGAAAACTGAGTTTCCTTGAGAGCTGCTTGGAAGCCTGATGGTGTATGAAGTTAGTGAGCCAAATGGAGTTGTTCTCCCACAAGAACCACTCGGCTGATCCTTCTTCAATATGCCCTTCACCAACATGCAGTGTTTCCTTGATTGAATTAGCTCTCACACCAATATTTGCGTCTAGAGCCTTTGCATTGAGGGCTATCTGAAAACGGCTGTGGCGCTGAAGTTGCCTGTGAATGTGGAGTTGGTGGCATGTGAAACCCGCATGTGGAGCATTCGTTTGTGTGGGATGCTGACCAAGCTTCATTTCAGTCCTAGGCACACAAAGGGCACTAAGCATAGAGTGTGAAAACTGAGTTTCCTTGAGAGCTGCTTGGAAGCCTGATGGTGTGTGAAGTTAGCCAAATGGAGTTGTTCTCCCACAAGAACCACTCGGCTGATCCTTCTTCAATATGCCCTTCACCAACATGCAGTGTTTCCTTGATTGAATTAGCTCTCACACCAATATTTGCGTCTAGAGCCTTTGCATTGAGGGCTATCTGAAAACGGCTGTGGCGCTGAAGTTGCCTGTGAATGTGGAGTTGGTGGCATGTGAAACCCGCATGTGGAGCATTCGTTTGTGTGGGATGCTGACCAAGCTTCATTTCAGTCCTAGGCACACAAAGGGCACTAAGCATAGAGTGTGAAAACTGAGTTTCCTTGAGAGCTGCTTGGAAGCCTGATGGTGTGTGAAGATAGCCAAATGGAGTTGTTCTCCCACAAGAACCACTCAGCTGATCCTTCTTCAATATGCCCTTCACCAACATGCAGTGTTTCCTTGATTGAATTAGCTCTCACACCAATATTTGCGTCTAGAGCCTTTGCATTGAGGGCTATCTGAAAACGGCTGTGGCGCTGAAGTTGCCTGTGAATGTGGAGTTGGTGGCATGTGAAACCCGCATGTGGAGCATTCGTTTGTGTGGGATGCTGACCAAGCTTCATTTCAGTCCTAGTCATACTAAGGGCACTAAGCATAGAGTGTGAAAACTGAGTTTCCTTGAGAGCTGCTTGGAAGCCTGATGGTGTGTGAAGTTAGTGAGCCAAATGGAGTTGTTCTCCCACAAGAACCACTCGGCTGATCCTTCTTCAATATGCCCTTCACCAACATGCAGTGTTTCCTTGATTGAATTAGCTCTCACACCAATATTTGCGTCTAGAGCCTTTGGTTTGAGGGCTATCTGAAAACGGCTGTGGCGCTGCAGTTGCCTGTGAATGTGGAGTTGGTGGCATGTGAAACCCGCATGTGGAGCATTCGTTTCTGTGGGATGCTGACCAAGCTTCATTTCAGTCCTAGGCACAAAATGGGCACTAAGCATAGAGTGTGAAAACTGAGTTTCCTTGAGAGCTGCTTGGAAGCCTGATTGTGTGTGAAGTTAGTGAGCCAAATGGAGTTGTTCTCCCACAAGAACCACTCGGCTGATCCTTCTTCAATATGCCCTTCACCAACATGCAGTGTTTCCTTGATTGAATTAGCTCTCACACCAATATTTGCGTCTAGAGCCTTTGGTTTGAGGGCTATCTGAAAACGGCTGCGGCGCTGAAGTTGCCTGTGAATGTGGAGTTGGTGGCATGTGAAACCCGCATGTGGAGCATTCGTTTGTGTGGGATGCTGACCAAGCTTCATTTCAGTCCTAGGCACACAAATAGCACTAAGCATAGAGTGTGAAAACTGAGTTTCCTTGAGAGCTGCTTGGAAGCCTGATGGTGTGTGAAGTTAGTGAGCCAAATGGAGTTGTTCTCCCACAAGAACCACTCGGCTGATCCTTCTTCAATATGCCCTTCACCAACATGCAGTGTTTCCTTGATTGAATTAGCTCTCACACCAATATTTGCGTCTAGAGCCTTTGGTTTGAGGGCTATCTGAAAACGGCTGTGGCGCTGAAGTTGCCTGTGAATGTGGAGTTGGTGGCATGTGAAACCCGCATGTGGAACATTCGTTTGTGTGGGATGCTGACCAAGCTTCATTTCAGTCCTAGGCACACAAAGGGCACTAAGCAGAGTGTGAAAACTGAGTTTCCTTGAGAGCTGCTTGGAAGCCTGATGGTGTGTGAAGTTAGTGAGCCAAATGGAGTTGTTCTCCACAAGAACCACTCGGCTGATCCTTCTTCAATATGCCCTTCACCAACATGCAGTGTTTCCTTGATTGAATTAGCTCTCACACCAATATTTGCGTCTAGAGCCTTTGCATTGAGGGCTATCTGAAAACGGCTGTGGCGCTGAAGTTGCCTGTGAATGTGGAGTTGGTGGCATGTGAAACCCGCATGTGAGCATTCGTTTGTGTGGGATGCTCTACCAGGTTCATTCCTAGATAATGCACTCTAAGTTCACTAAACATAGAGTGTGAAAACTGAGTTTCCTTGAGAGCTGCTTGGAAGCCTGATGGTGTGTGAAGTTAGTGAGCCAAATGGAGTTGTTCTCCCACAAGAACCACTCGGCTGATCCTTCTTCAATATGCCCTTCACCAACATGCAGTGTTTCCTTGATTGAATTAGCTCTCACACCAATATTTGCGTCTAGAGCCTTTGCATTGAGGGCTATCTGAAAACGGCTGTGGCGCTGAAGTTGCCTGTGAATGTGGAGTTGGTGGCATGTGAACCCCGCATGTGGAGCATTCGTTTGTGTGGGATGCTGACCAAGCTTCATTTCAGTCCTAGGCACACAAAGGGCACTAAGCATAGAGTGTGAAAATGAATTTCCTTGAGAGCTGCTTGGAAGCCTGATGGTGTGTGAAGTTAGTGAGCCAAATGGAGTTGTTCTCCCACAAGAACCACTCGGCTGATCCTTCTTCAATATGCCCTTCACCAACATGCAGTGTTTCCTTGATTGAATTAGCTCTCACACCAATATTTGCGTCTAGAGCCTTTGCATTGAGGGCTATCTGAAAACGGCTGTGGCGCTGAAGTTGCCTGTGAATGTGGAGTTGGTGGCATGTGAAACCCGCATGTGGAGCATTCGTTTGTGTGGGATGCTCTACCAGGTTCATTCCTAGATAATGCACTCAAAGGGCACTAAGCATAGAGTGTGAAAACTGAGTTTCCTTGAGAGCTGCTTGGAAGCCTGATGGTGTATGAAGTTAGTGAGCCAAATGGAGTTGTTCTCCCACAAGAACCACTCGGCTGATCCTTCTTCAATATGCCCTTCACCAACATGCAGTGTTTCCTTGATTGAATTAGCTCTCACACCAATATTTGCGTCTAGAGCCTTTGCATTGAGGGCTATCTGAAAACGGCTGTGGCGCTGAAGTTGCCTGTGAATGTGGAGTTGGTGGCATGTGAAACCCGCATGTGGAGCATTCGTTTGTGTGGGATGCTCTACCAGGTTCATTCCTAGATAATGCACTCTAAGTTCACTAAACATAGAGTGTGAAAACTGAGTTTCCTTGAGAGCTGCTTGGAAGCCTGATGGTGTGTGAAGTTAGTGAGCCAAATGGAGTTGTTCTCCCACAAGAACCACTCGGCTGATCCTTCTTCAATATGCCCTTCACCAACATGCAGTGTTTCCTTCATTGAATTAGCTCTCACACCAATATTTGCGTCTAGAGCCTTTGCATTGAGGGCTATCTGAAAACGGCTGTGGCGCTGAAGTTGCCTGTGAATGTGGAGTTGGTGGCATGTGAACCCCGCATGTGGAGCATTCGTTTGTGTGGGATGCTGACCAAGCTTCATTTCAGTCCTAGGCACACAAAGGGCACTAAGCATAGAGTGTGAAAAATGAATTTCCTTGAGAGCTGCTTGGAAGCCTGATGGTGTGTGAAGTTAGTGAGCCAAATGGAGTTGTTCTCCCACAAGAACCACTCGGCTGATCCTTCTTCAATATGCCCTTCACCAACATGCAGTGTTTCCTTGATTGAATTAGCTCTCACACCAATATTTGCGTCTAGAGCCTTTGCATTGAGGGCTATCTGAAAACGGCTGTGGCGCTGAAGTTGCCTGTGAATGTGGAGTTGGTGGCATGTGAAACCCGCATGTGGAGCATTCGTTTGTGTGGGATGCTCTACCAGGTTCATTCCTAGATAATGCACTCAAAGGGCACTAAGCATAGAGTGTGAAAACTGAGTTTCCTTGAGAGCTGCTTGGAAGCCTGATGGTGTATGAAGTTAGTGAGCCAAATGGAGTTGTTCTCCCACAAGAACCACTCGGCTGATCCTTCTTCAATATGCCCTTCACCAACATGCAGTGTTTCCTTGATTGAATTAGCTCTCACACCAATATTTGCGTCTAGAGCCTTTGCATTGAGGGCTATCTGAAAACGGCTGTGGCGCTGAAGTTGCCTGTGAATGTGGAGTTGGTGGCATGTGAAACCCGCATGTGGAGCATTCGTTTGTGTGGGATGCTCTACCAGGTTCATTCCTAGATAATGCACTCTAAGTTCACTAAACATAGAGTGTGAAAACTGAGTTTCCTTGAGAGCTGCTTGGAAGCCTGATGGTGTGTGAAGTTAGTGAGCCAAATGGAGTTGTTCTCCCACAAGAACCACTCGGCTGATCCTTCTTCAATATGCCCTTCACCAACATGCAGTGTTTCCTTGATTGAATTAGCTCTCACACCAATATTTGCGTCTAGAGCCTTTGCATTGAGGGCTATCTGAAAACGGCTGTGGCGCTGAAGTTGCCTGTGAATGTGGAGTTGGTGGCATGTGAACCCCGCATGTGGAGCATTCGTTTGTGTGGGATGCTGACCAAGCTTCATTTCAGTCCTAGGCACACAAAGGGCACTAAGCATAGAGTGTGAAAACTGAATTTCCTTGAGAGCTGCTTGGAAGCCTGATGGTGTGTGAAGTTAGTGAGCCAAATGGAGTTGTTCTCCCACAAGAACCACTCGGCTGATCCTTCTTCAATATGCCCTTCACCAACATGCAGTGTTTCCTTGATTGAATTAGCTCTCACACCAATATTTGCGTCTAGAGCCTTTGCATTGAGGGCTATCTGAAAACGGCTGTGGCGCTGAAGTTGCCTGTGAATGTGGAGTTGGTGGCATGTGAAACCCGCATGTGGAGCATTCGTTTGTGTGGGATGCTCTACCAGGTTCATTCCTAGATAATGCACTCAAAGGGCACTAAGCATAGAGTGTGAAAACTGAGTTTCCTTGAGAGCTGCTTGGAAGCCTGATGGTGTATGAAGTTAGTGAGCCAAATGGAGTTGTTCTCCCACAAGAACCACTCGGCTGATCCTTCTTCAATATGCCCTTCACCAACATGCAGTGTTTCCTTGATTGAATTAGCTCTCACACCAATATTTGCGTCTAGAGCCTTTGCATTGAGGGCTATCTGAAAACGGCTGTGGCGCTGAAGTTGCCTGTGAATGTGGAGTTGGTGGCATGTGAAACCCGCATGTGGAGCATTCGTTTGTGTGGGATGCTGACCAAGCTTCATTTCAGTCCTAGGCACACAAAGGGCACTAAGCATAGAGTGTGAAAACTGAGTTTCCTTGAGAGCTGCTTGGAAGCCTGATGGTGTGTGAAGTTAGCCAAATGGAGTTGTTCTCCCACAAGAACCACTCGGCTGATCCTTCTTCAATATGCCCTTCACCAACATGCAGTGTTTCCTTGATTGAATTAGCTCTCACACCAATATTTGCGTCTAGAGCCTTTGCATTGAGGGCTATCTGAAAACGGCTGTGGCGCTGAAGTTGCCTGTGAATGTGGAGTTGGTGGCATGTGAAACCCGCATGTGGAGCATTCGTTTCTCTGGGATGCTGACCAAGCTTCATTTCAGTCCTAGGCACACAAAGACCACTAAGCATAGAGTGTGAAAACTGAGTTTCCTTGAGAGCTGCTTGGAAGCCTGATGGTGTGTGAAGTTAGTGAGCCAAATGGAGTTGTTCTCCCACAAGAACCAGTTGGCTGATCCTTCTTCTATATGCCCTTCACCAACATGCAGTGTTTCCTTGATTGAATTAGCTCTCACACCAATATTTGCGTCTAGAGCCTTTGGTTTGAGGGCTATCTGAAAACGGCTGCGGCGCTGAAGTTGCCTGTGAATGTGGAGTTGGTGGCATGTGAAACCCGCATGTGGAGCATTCGTTTGTGTGGGATGCTGACCAAGCTTCATTTCAGTCCTAGTCATACTAAGGGCACTAAGCATAGAGTGTGAAACCTGAGTTTCCTTGAGAGCTGCTTGGAAGCCTGATGGTGTGTGAAGTTAGTGAGCCAAATGGAGTTGTTCTCCCACAAGAACCACTCGGCTGATCCTTCTTCAATATGCCCTTCACCAACATGCAGTGTTTCCTTGATTGAATTAGCTCTCACACCAATATTTGCGTCTAGAGCCTTTGGTTTGAGGGCTATCTGAAAACGGCTGTGGCGCTGCAGTTGCCTGTGAATGTGGAGTTGGTGGCATGTGAACCCCGCATGTGGAGCATTCGTTTCTGTGGGATGCTGACCAAGCTTCATTTCAGTCCTAGGCACAAAATGGGCACTAAGCATAGAGTGTGAAAACTGAGTTTCCTTGAGAGCTGCTTGGAAGCCTGATTGTGTGTGAAGTTAGTGAGCCAAATGGAGTTGTTCTCCCACAAGAACCACTCGGCTGATCCTTCTTCAATATGCCCTTCACCAACATGCAGTGTTTCCTTGATTGAATTAGCTCTCACACCAATATTTGCGTCTAGAGCCTTTGGTTTGAGGGCTATCTGAAAACGGCTGCGGCGCTGAAGTTGCCTGTGAATGTGGAGTTGGTGGCATGTGAAACCCGCATGTGGAGCATTCGTTTGTGTGGGATGCTGACCAAGCTTCATTTCAGTCCTAGGCACACAAATAGCACTAAGCATAGAGTGTGAAAACTGAGTTTCCTTGAGAGCTGCTTGGAAGCCTGATGGTGTGTGAAGTTAGTGAGCCAAATGGAGTTGTTCTCCCACAAGAACCACTCGGCTGATCCTTCTTCAATATGCCCTTCACCAACATGCAGTGTTTCCTTGATTGAATTAGCTCTCACACCAATATTTGCGTCTAGAGCCTTTGGTTTGAGGGCTATCTGAAAACGGCTGTGGCGCTGAAGTTGCCTGTGAATGTGGAGTTGGTGGCATGTGAAACCCGCATGTGGAACATTCGTTTGTGTGGGATGCTGACCAAGCTTCATTTCAGTCCTAGGCACACAAAGGGCACTAAGCAGAGTGTGAAAACTGAGTTTCCTTGAGAGCTGCTTGGAAGCCTGATGGTGTGTGAAGTTAGTGAGCCAAATGGAGTTGTTCTCCCACAAGAACCACTCGGCTGATCCTTCTTCAATATGCCCTTCACCAACATGCAGTGTTTCCTTGATTGAATTAGCTCTCACACCAATATTTGCGTCTAGAGCCTTTGCATTGAGGGCTATCTGAAAACGGCTGTGGCGCTGAAGTTGCCTGTGAATCTGGAGTTGGTGACATGTGAAACCCGCATGTGGAGCATTCGTTTGTGTGGGATGCTCTACCAGGTTCATTCCTAGATAATGCACTCTAAGTTCACTAAACATAGAGTGTGAAAACTGAGTTTCCTTGAGAGCTGCTTGGAAGCCTGATGGTGTGTGAAGTTAGTGAGCCAAATGGAGTTGTTCTCCCACAAGAACCACTCGGCTGATCCTTCTTCAATATGCCCTTCACCAACATGCAGTGTTTCCTTGATTGAATTAGCTCTCACACCAATATTTGCGTCTAGAGCCTTTGCATTGAGGGCTATCTGAAAACGGCTGTGGCGCTGAAGTTGCCTGTGAATGTGGAGTTGGTGGCATGTGAACCCCGCATGTGGAGCATTCGTTTGTGTGGGATGCTGACCAAGCTTCATTTCAGTCCTAGGCACACAAAGGGCACTAAGCATAGAGTGTGAAAACTGAATTTCCTTGAGAGCTGCTTGGAAGCCTGATGGTGTGTGAAGTTAGTGAGCCAAATGGAGTTGTTCTCCCACAAGAACCACTCGGCTGATCCTTCTTCAATATGCCCTTCACCAACATGCAGTGTTTCCTTGATTGAATTAGCTCTCACACCAATATTTGCGTCTAGAGCCTTTGCATTGAGGGCTATCTGAAAACGGCTGTGGCGCTGAAGTTGCCTGTGAATGTGGAGTTGGTGGCATGTGAAACCCGCATGTGGAGCATTCGTTTGTGTGGGATGCTCTACCAGGTTCATTCCTAGATAATGCACTCAAAGGGCACTAAGCATAGAGTGTGAAACCTGAGTTTCCTTGAGAGCTGCTTGGAAGCCTGATGGTGTGTGAAGTTAGTGAGCCAAATGGAGTTGTTCTCCCACAAGAACCACTCGGCTGATCCTTCTTCAATATGTCCTTCACCAACATGCAGTGTTTCCTTGATTGAATTAGCTCTCACACCAATATTTGCGTCTAGAGCCTTTGGTTTGAGAGCTATCTGAAAACGGCTGTGGCGCTGAAGTTGCCTGTGAATGTGGAGTTGGTGGCATGTAAAACACGCATGTGGAGCATTCATTTCTGTGGGATGCTGACCAAGCTTCATTTCAGTCCTAGGCACTCAAAGGGCACTAAGCATAGAGTGTGAAAACTGAGTTTCCTTGAGAGCTGCTTGGAAGCCTGATGGTGTGTGAAGTTAGTGAGCCAAATGGAGTTGTTCTCCCACAAGAACCACTCGGCTGATCCTTCTTCAATATGCCCTTCACCAACATGCAGTGTTTCCTTGATTGAATTAGCTCTCACACCAATATTTGCGTCTAGAGCCTTTGCATTGAGGGCTATCTGAAAACGGCTGTGGCGCTGAAGTTGCCTGTGAATGTGGAGTTGGTGGCATGTGAAACCCGCATGTGGAGCATTTGTTTGTGTGGGATGCTCTACCAGGTTCATTTCAGTCCTAGCCATACAAAGGGCACTAAGCATAGAGTGTGAAAACTGAGTTTCCTTGAGAGCTGCTTGGAAGCCTGATGGTGTGTGAAGTTAGTGAGCCAAATGGAGTTGTTCTCCCACAAGAACCACTCGGCTGATCCTTCTTCAATATGCCCTTCACCAACATGCAGTGTTTCCTTGATTGAATTAGCTCTCACACCAATATTTGCGTCTAGAGCCTTTGCATTGAGGGCTATCTGAAAACGGCTGTGGCGCTGAAGTTGCCTGTGAATGTGGAGTTGGTGGCATGTGAAACCCGCATGTGGAGCATTCGTTTGTGTGGGATGCTCTACCAGGTTCATTCCTAGATAATGCACTCAAAGGGCACTAAGCATAGAGTGTGAAAACTGAGTTTCCTTGAGAGCTGCTTGGAAGCCTGATGGTGTATGAAGTTAGTGAGCCAAATGGAGTTGTTCTCCCACAAGAACCACTCGGCTGATCCTTCTTCAATATGCCCTTCACCAACATGCAGTGTTTCCTTGATTGAATTAGCTCTCACACCAATATTTGCGTCTAGAGCCTTTGCATTGAGGGCTATCTGAAAACGGCTGTGGCGCTGAAGTTGCCTGTGAATGTGGAGTTGGTGGCATGTGAAACCCGCATGTGGAGCATTTGTTTCTGTGGGATGCTGACCAAGCTTCATTTCAGTCCTAGGCACACAAAGGGCACTAAGCATAGAGTGTGAAACCTGAGTTTCCTTGAGAGCTGCTTGGAAGCCTGATGGTGTGTGAAGTTAGTGAGCCAAATGGAGTTGTTCTCCCACAAGAACCACTTGGCTGATCCTTCTTCTATATGCCCTTCACCAACATGCAGTGTTTCCTTGATTGAATTAGCTCTCACACCAATATTTGCGTCTAGAGCCTTTGGTTTGAGGGCTATCTGAAAACGGCTGTGGCGCTGAAGTTGCCTGTGAATGTGGAGTTGGTGGCATGTGAAACCCGCATGTGGAGCATTCGTTTGTGTGGGATGCTGACCAAGCTTCATTTCAGTCCTAGTCATACTAAGGGCACTAAGCATAGAGTGTGAAAACTGAGTTTCCTTGAGAGCTGCTTGGAAGCCTGATGGTGTGTGAATTTAGTGAGCCAAATGGAGTTGTTCTCCCACAAGAACCACTCGGCTGATCCTTCTTCAATATGCCCTTCACCAACTTGCAGTGTTTCCTTGATTGAATTAGCTCTCACACCAATATTTGCGTCTAGAGCCTTTGCATTGAGGGCTATCTGAAAACGGCTGTGGCGCTGAAGTTGCCTGTGAATGTGGAGTTGGTGGCATGTGAAACCCGCATGTGGAGCATTCGTTTGTGTGGGATGCTCTACCAGGTTCATTCCTAGATAATGCACTCAAAGGGCACTAAGCATAGAGTGTGAAAACTGAGTTTCCTTGAGAGCTGCTTGGAAGCCTGATGGTGTGTGAAGTTAGTGAGCCAAATGGAGTTGTTCTCCCACAAGAACCACTCGGCTGATCCTTCTTCAATATGCCCTTCACCAACATGCAGTGTTTCCTTGATTGAATTAGCTCTCACACCAATATTTGCGTCTAGAGCCTTTGCATTGAGGGCTATCTGAAAACGGCTGTGGTGCTGAAGTTGCCTGTGAATGTGGAGTTGGTGGCATGTGAAACCCGCATGTGGAGCATTTGTTTGTGTGGGATGCTCTACCAGGTTCATTCCTAGATAATGCATTCAAAGGGCACTAAACATAGAGTGTGAAAACTGAGTTTCCTTGAGAGCTGCTTGGAAGCCTGATGGTGTGTGAAGTTAGTGAGCCAAATGGAGTTGTTCTCCCACAAGAACCACTCGGCTGATCCTTCTTCAATATGCCCTTCACCAACATGCAGTGTTTCCTTGATTGAATTAGCTCTCACACCAATATTTGCGTCTAGAGCCTTTGGTTTGAGGGCTATCTGAAAACGGCTGTGGCGCTGAAGTTGTCTGTGAATGTGGAGTTGGTGGCATGTGAAAGCCGCGTGTGGAGCATTCGTTTGTGTGGGATGCTGACCAAGCTTCATTTCAGTCCTAGGCACAAAAAGGGCACTAAGCATAGAGTGTGAAAACTGAGTTTCCTTGAGAGCTGCTTGGAAGCCTGATTGTGTGTGAAGTTAGTGAGCCAAATGGAGTTGTTCTCCCACAAGAACCACTCGGCTGATCCTTCTTCAATATGCCCTTCACCAACATGCAGTGTTTCCTTGATTGAATTAGCTCTCACACCAATATTTGCGTCTAGAGCCTTTGGTTTGAGGGCTATCTGAAAACGGCTGTGGCGCTGAAGTTGCCTGTGAATGTGGAGTTGGTGGCATGTGAAACTCGCATGTGGAGCATTCGTTTGTGTGGGATGCTGACCAAGCTTCATTTCAGTCCTAGGCACACAAATAGCACTAAACATAGAGTGTGAAAACTGAGTTTCCTTGAGAGCTGCTTGGAAGCCTGATGGTGTGTGAAGTTAGTGAGCCAAATGGAGTTGTTCTCCCACAAGAACCACTCGGCTGATCCTTCTTCAATATGCCCTTCACCAACATGCAGTGTTTCCTTGATTGAATTAGCTCTCACACCAATATTTGCGTCTAGAGCCTTTGGTTTGAGGGCTATCTGAAAACGGCTGTGGCGCTGAAGTTGCCTGTGAATGTGGAGTTGGTGGCATGTGAAACCCGCATGTGGAACATTCGTTTGTGTGGGATGCTGACCAAGCTTCATTTCAGTCCTAGGCACACAAAGGGCACTAAGCAGAGTGTGAAAACTGAGTTTCCTTGAGAGCTGCTTGGAAGCCTGATGGTGTGTGAAGTTAGTGAGCCAAATGGAGTTGTTCTCCCACAAGAACCACTCGGCTGATCCTTCTTCAATATGTCCTTCACCAACATGCAGTGTTTCCTTGATTGAATTAGCTCTCACACCAATATTTGCGTCTAGAGCCTTTGCATTGAGGGCTATCTGAAAACGGCTGTGGCGCTGAAGTTGCCTGTGAATGTGGAGTTGGTGGCATGTGAAACCCGCATGTGGAGCATTCGTTTGTGTGGGATGCTCTACCAGGTTCATTCCTAGATAATGCACTCTAAGTTCACTAAACATAGAGTGTGAAAACTGAGTTTCCTTGAGAGCTGCTTGGAAGCCTGATGGTGTGTGAAGTTAGTGAGCCAAATGGAGTTGTTCTCCCACAAGAACCACTCGGCTGATCCTTCTTCAATATGCCCTTCACCAACATGCAGTGTTTCCTTGATTGAATTAGCTCTCACACCAATATTTGCGTCTAGAGCCTTTGCATTGAGGGCTATCTGAAAACGGCTGTGGCGCTGAAGTTGCCTGTGAATGTGGAGTTGGTGGCATGTGAAACCCGCATGTGGAGCATTCGTTTGTGTGGGATGCTGACCAAGCTTCATTTCAGTCCTAGGCACACAAAGGGCACTAAGCATAGAGTGTGAAAACTGAATTTCCTTGAGAGCTGCTTGGAAGCCTGATGGTGTGTGAAGTTAGTGAGCCAAATGGAGTTGTTCTCCCACAAGAACCACTCGGCTGATCCTTCTTCAATATGCCCTTCACCAACATGCAGTGTTTCCTTGATTGAATTAGCTCTCACACCAATATTTGCGTCTAGAGCCTTTGGTTTGAGGGCTATCTGAAAACGGCTGCGGCGCTGAAGTTGCCTGTGAATGTGGAGTTGGTGGCATGTGAAACTCGCATGTGGAGCATTCGTTTGTGTGGGATGCTGACCAAGCTTCATTTCAGTCCTAGGCACACAAATAGCACTAAGCATAGAGTGTGAAAACTGAGTTTCCTTGAGAGCTGCTTGGAAGCCTGATGGTGTGTGAAGTTAGTGAGCCAAATGGAGTTGTTCTCCCACAAGAACCACTCGGCTGATCCTTCTTCAATATGCCCTTCACCAACATGCAGTGTTTCCTTGATTGAATTAGCTCTCACACCAATATTTGCGTCTAGAGCCTTTGGTTTGAGGGCTATCTGAAAACGGCTGTGGCGCTGAAGTTGCCTGTGAATGTGGAGTTGGTGGCATGTGAAACCCGCATGTGGAACATTCGTTTGTGTGGGATGCTGACCAAGCTTCATTTCAGTCCTAGGCACACAAAGGGCACTAAGCAGAGTGTGAAAACTGAGTTTCCTTGAGAGCTGCTTGGAAGCCTGATGGTGTGTGAAGTTAGTGAGCCAAATGGAGTTGTTCTCCCACAAGAACCACTCGGCTGATCCTTCTTCAATATGCCCTTCACCAACATGCAGTGTTTCCTTCATTGAATTAGCTCTCACACCAATATTTGCGTCTAGAGCCTTTGCATTGAGGGCTATCTGAAAACGGATGTGGCGCTGAAGTTGCCTGTGAATGTGGAGTTGGTGGCATGTGAAACCCGCATGTGGAGCATTCGTTTCTGTGGGATGCTGACCAAGCTTCATTTCAGTCCTAGGCACACAAAGACCTCTAAGTATAGAGTGTGAAAACTGAGTTTCCTTGAGAGCTGCTTGGAAGCCTGATGGTGTGTGAAGTTAGTGAGCCAAATGGAGTTGTTCTCCCACAAGAACCACTTGGCTGATCCTTCTTCAATATGCCCTTCACCAACATGCAGTGTTTCCTTGATTGAATTAGCTCTCACACCAATATTTGCGTCTAGAGCCTTTGGTTTGAGGGCTATATGAAAACGGCTGTGGCGCTGAAGTTGCCTGTGAATGTGGAGTTGGTGGCATGTGAAACCCGCATGTGGAACATTCGTTTGTGTGGGATGCTGACCAAGCTTCATTTCAGTCCTAGACACACAAAGGGCACTAAGCAGAGTGTGAAAACTGAGTTTCCTTGAGAGCTGCTTGGAAGCCTGATTGTGTGTGAAGTTAGTGAGCCAAATGGAGTTGTTCTCCCACAAGAACCACTCGGCTGATCCTTCTTCAATATGCCCTTCACCAACATGCAGTGTTTCCTTGATTGAATTAGCTCTCACACCAATATTTGCGTCTAGAGCCTTTGCATTGAGGGCTATCTGAAAACGGCTGTGGCGCTGAAGTTGCCTGTCAATGTGGAGTTGGTGGCATGTGAAACCCGCATGTGGAGCATTCGTTTGTGTGGGATGCTCTACCAGGTTCATTCCTAGATAATGCACTCAAAGTTCACTAAACATAGAGTGTGAAAACTGAGTTTCCTTGAGAGCTGCTTGGAAGCCTGATGGTGTGTGAAGTTAGTGAGCCAAATGGAGTTGTTCTCCCACAAGAACCACTCGGCTGATCCTTCTTCAATATGCCCTTCACCAACATGCAGTGTTTCCTTGATTGAATTAGCTCTCACACCAATATTTGCGTCTAGAGCCTTTGCATTGAGGGCTATCTGAAAACGGCTGTGGCGCTGAAGTTGCCTGTGAATGTGGAGTTGGTGGCATGTGAAACCCGCATGTGGAGCATTCGTTTGTGTGGGATGCTGACCAAGCTTCATTTCAGTCCTAGGCACACAAAGGGCACTAAGCATAGAGTGTGAAAACTGAATTTCCTTGAGAGCTGCTTGGAAGCCTGATGGTGTGTGAAGTTAGTGAGCCAAATGGAGTTGTTCTCCCACAAGAACCACTCAGCTGATCCTTCTTCAATATGCCCTTCGCCAACATGCAGTGTTTCCTTGATTGAATTAGCTCTCACACCAATATTTGCGTCTAGAGCCTTTGCATTGAGGGCTATCTGAAAACGGCTGTGGCGCTGAAGTTGCCTGTGAATGTGGAGTTGGTGGCATGTGAAACCCGCATGTGGAGCATTCGTTTGTGTGGGATGCTCTACCAGGTTCATTCCTAGATAATGCACTCAAAGGGCACTAAGCATAGAGTGTGAAACCTGAGTTTCCTTGAGAGCTGCTTGGAAGCCTGATGGTGTGTGAAGTCAGTGAGCCAAATGGAGTTGTTCTCCCACAAGAACCACTCGGCTGATCCTTCTTCAATATGCCCTTCACCAACATGCAGTGTTTCCTTGATTGAATTAGCTCTCACACCAATATTTGCGTCTAGAGCCTTTGCATTGAGGGCTATCTGAAAACGGCTGTGGCGCTGAAGTTGCCTGTGAATGTGGAGTTGGTGGCATGTGAAACCCGCATGTGGAGCATTTGTTTGTGTGGGATGCTCTACCAGGTTCATTCCTAGATAATGCATTCAAAGGGCACTAAACATAGAGTGTGAAAACTGAGTTTCCTTGAGAGCTGCTTGGAAGCCTGATGGTGTGTGAAGTTAGTGAGCCAAATGGAGTTGTTCTCCCACAAGAACCACTCGGCTGATCCTTCTTCAATATGCCCTTCACCAACATGCAGTGTTTCCTTGATTGAATTAGCTCTCACACCAATATTTGCATCTAGAGCCTTTGCATTGAGGGCTATCTGAAAACGGCTGTGGCGCTGAAGTTGCCTGTGAATGTGGAGTTGGTGGCATGTGAAACCCGCATGTGGAGCATTCGTTTGTGTGGGATGCTCTACCAGGTTCATTCCTAGATAATGCACTCAAAGGGCACTAAACATAGAGTGTGAAAACTGAGTTTCCTTGAGAGCTGCTTGGAAGCCTGATGGTGTGTGAAGTTAGTGAGCCAAATGGAGTTGTTATCCCACAAGAACCACTCGGCTGATCCTTCTTCAATATGTCCTTCACCAACATGCAGTGTTTCCTTGATTGAATTAGCTCTCACACCAATATTTGCGTCTAGAGCCTTTGCATTGAGAGCTATCTGAAAACGGCTGTGGCGCTGAAGTTGCCTGTGAATGTGGAGTTGGTGGCATGTAAAACACGCATGTGGAGCATTCATTTCTGTGGGATGCTGACCAAGCTTCATTTCAGTCCTAGGCACAAAAAGGGCACTAAGCATAGAGTGTGAAAACTGAGTTTCCTTGAGAGCTGCTTGGAAGCCTGATGGTGTGTGAAGTTAGTGAGCCAAATGGAGTTGTTCTCCCACAAGAACCACTCGGCTGATCCTTCTTCAATATGCCCTTCACCAACATGCAGTGTTTCCTTGATTGAATTAGCTCTCACACCAATATTTGCGTCTAGAGCCTTTGCATTGAGGGCTATCTGAAAACGGCTGTGGCGCTGAAGTTGCCTGTGAATGTGGAGTTGGTGGCATGTGAAACCCGCAAGTGGAGCATTTGTTTGTGTGGGATGCTCTACCAGGTTCATTTCAGTCCTAGCCATACAAAGGGCACTAAGCATAGAGTGTGAAAACTGAGTTTCCTTGAGAGCTGCTTGGAAGCCTGATGGTGTGTGAAGTTAGTGAGCCAAATGGAGTTGTTCTCCCACAAGAACCACTCGGCTGATCCTTCTTCAATATGCCCTTCACCAACATGCAGTGTTTCCTTGATTGAATTAGCTCTCACACCAATATTTGCGTCTAGAGCCTTTGCATTGAGGGCTATCTGAAAACGGCTGTGGCGCTGAAGTTGCCTGTGAATGTGGAGTTGGTGGCATGTGAAACCCGCATGTGGAGCATTCGTTTGTGTGGGATGCTCTACCAGGTTCATTCCTAGATAATGCACTCAAAGGGCACTAAGCATAGAGTGTGAAAACTGAGTTTCCTTGAGAGCTGCTTGGAAGCCTGATGGTGTATGAAGTTAGTGAGCCAAATGGAGTTGTTCTCCCACAAGAACCACTCGGCTGATCCTTCTTCAATATGCCCTTCACCAACATGCAGTGTTTCCTTGATTGAATTAGCTCTCACACCAATATTTGCGTCTAGAGCCTTTGCATTGAGGGCTATCTGAAAACGGCTGTGGCGCTGAAGTTGCCTGTGAATGTGGAGTTGGTGGCATGTGAAACCCGCATGTGGAGCATTCGTTTGTGTGGGATGCTGACCAAGCTTCATTTCAGTCCTAGGCACACAAAGGGCACTAAGCATAGAGTGTGAAAACTGAGTTTCCTTGAGAGCTGCTTGGAAGCCTGATGGTGTGTGAAGTTAGTGAGCCAAATGGAGTTGTTCTCCCACAAGAACCACTCGGCTGATCCTTCTTCAATATGCCCTTCACCAACATGCAGTGTTTCCTTGATTGAATTAGCTCTCACACCAATATTTGCGTCTAGAGCCTTTGCATTGAGGGCTATCTGAAAACGGCTGTGGCGCTGAAGTTGCCTGTGAATGTAGAGTTGGTGGCATGTGAAACCCGCATGTGGAGCATTCGTTTCTGTGGGATGCTGACCAAGCTTCATTTCAGTCCTAGGCACACAAAGACCACTAACCATAGAGTGTGAAAACTGAGTTTCCTTGAGAGCTGCTTGGAAGCCTGATGGTGTGTGAAGTTAGTGAGCCAAATGGAGTTGTTCTCCCACAAGAACCACTTGGCTGATCCTTCTTCTATATGCCCTTCACCAACATGCAGTGTTTCCTTGATTGAATTAGCTCTCACACCAATATTTGCGTCTAGAGCCTTTGGTTTGAGGGCTATCTGAAAACGGCTGCGGCGCTGAAGTTGCCTGTGAATGTGGAGTTGGTGGCATGTGAAACCCGCATGTGGAGCATTCGTTTGTGTGGGATGCTGACCAAGCTTCATTTCAGTCCTAGTCATACTAAGGGCACTAAGCATAGAGTGTGAAACCTGAGTTTCCTTGAGAGCTGCTTGGAAGCCTGATGGTGTGTGAAGTTAGTGAGCCAAATGGAGTTGTTCTCCCACAAGAACCACTCGGCTGATCCTTCTTCAATATGCCCTTCACCAACATGCAGTGTTTCCTTGATTGAATTAGCTCTCACACCAATATTTGCGTCTAGAGCCTTTGGTTTGAGGGCTATCTGAAAACGGCTGTGGCGCTGAAGTTGCCTGTGAATGTGGAGTTGGTGGCATGTGAAACCCGCATGTGGAGCATTCGTTTCTGTGGGATGCTGACCAAGCTTCATTTCAGTCCTAGGCACAAAAAGGGCACTAAGCATAGAGTGTGAAAACTGAGTTTCCTTGAGAGCTGCTTGGAAGCCTGATTGTGTGTGAAGTTAGTGAGCCAAATGGAGTTGTTCTCCCACAAGAACCACTCGGCTGATCCTTCTTCAATATGCCCTTCACCAACATGCAGTGTTTCCTTGATTGAATTAGCTCTCACACCAATATTTGCGTCTAGAGCCTTTGGTTTGAGGGCTATCTGAAAACGGCTGCGGCGCTGAAGTTGCCTGTGAATGTGGAGTTGGTGGCATGTGAAACTCGCATGTGGAGCATTCGTTTGTGTGGGATGCTGACCAAGCTTCATTTCAGTCCTAGGCACACAAATAGCACTAAGCATAGAGTGTGAAAACTGAGTTTCCTTGAGAGCTGCTTGGAAGCCTGATGGTGTGTGAAGTTAGTGAGCCAAATGGAGTTGTTCTCCCACAAGAACCACTCGGCTGATCCTTCTTCAATATGCCCTTCACCAACATGCAGTGTTTCCTTGATTGAATTAGCTCTCACACCAATATTTGCGTCTAGAGCCTTTGGTTTGAGGGCTATCTGAAAACGGCTGTGGCGCTGAAGTTGCCTGTGAATGTGGAGTTGGTGGCATGTGAAACCCGCATGTGGAACATTCGTTTGTGTGGGATGCTGACCAAGCTTCATTTCAGTCCTAGGCACACAAAGGGCACTAAGCAGAGTGTGAAAACTGAGTTTCCTTGAGAGCTGCTTGGAAGCCTGATGGTGTGTGAAGTTAGTGAGCCAAATGGAGTTGTTCTCCCACAAGAACCACTCGGCTGATCCTTCTTCAATATGCCCTTCACCAACATGCAGTGTTTCCTTGATTGAATTAGCTCTCACACCAATATTTGCGTCTAGAGCCTTTGCATTGAGGGCTATCTGAAAACGGCTGTGGCGCTGAAGTTGCCTGTGAATGTGGAGTTGGTGGCATGTGAAACCCGCATGTGGAGCATTCGTTTGTGTGGGATGCTCTACCAGGTTCATTCCTAGATAATGCACTCTAAGTTCACTAAACATAGAGTGTGAAAACTGAGTTTCCTTGAGAGCTGCTTGGAAGCCTGATGGTGTGTGAAGTTAGTGAGCCAAATGGAGTTGTTCTCCCACAAGAACCACTCGGCTGATCCTTCTTCAATATGCCCTTCACCAACATGCAGTGTTTCCTTGATTGAATTAGCTCTCACACCAATATTTGCGTCTAGAGACTTTGGTTTGAGGGCTATCTGAAAACGGCTGCGGCGCTGAAGTTGCCTGTGAATGTGGAGTTGGTGGCATGTGAAACTCGCATGTGGAGCATTCGTTTGTGTGGGATGCTGACCAAGCTTCATTTCAGTCCTAGGCACACAAATAGCAAAAGCATAGAGTGTGAAAACTGAGTTTCCTTGAGAGCTGCTTGGAAGCCTGATGGTGTGTGAAGTTAGTGAGCCAAATGGAGTTGTTCTCCCACAAGAACCACTCGGCTGATCCTTCTTCAATATGCCCTTCACCAACATGCAGTGTTTCCTTGATTGAATTAGCTCTCACACCAATATTTGCGTCTAGAGCCTTTGGTTTGAGGGCTATCTGAAAACGGCTGTGGCGCTGAAGTTGCCTGTGAATGTGGAGTTGGTGGCATGTGAAACCCGCATGTGGAACATTCGTTTGTGTGGGATGCTGACCAAGCTTCATTTCAGTCCTAGGCACAAAAAGGGCACTAAGCATAGAGTGTGAAAACTGAGTTTCCTTGAGAGCTGCTTGGAAGCCTGATGGTGTGTGAAGTTAGTGAGCCAAATGGAGTTGTTCTCCCACAAGAACCACTCGGCTGATCCTTCTTCAATATGCCCTTCACCAACATGCAGTGTTTCCTTGATTGAATTAGCTCTCACACCAATATTTGCGTCTAGAGCCTTTGCATTGAGGGCTATCTGAAAACGGCTGTGGCGCTGAAGTTGCCTGTGAATGTGGAGTTGGTGGCATGTGAAACCCGCATGTGGAGCATTCGTTTCTGTGGGATGCTGACCAAGCTTCATTTCAGTCCTAGGCACACAAAGACCTCTAAGCATAGAGTGTGAAAACTGAGTTTCCTTGAGAGCTGCTTGGAAGCCTGATGGTGTGTGAAGTTAGTGAGCCAAATGGAGTTGTTCTCCCACAAGAACCACTTGGCTGATCCTTCTTCAATATGCCCTTCACCAACATGCAGTGTTTCCTTGATTGAATTAGCTCTCACACCAATATTTGCGTCTAGAGCCTTTGGTTTGAGGGCTATATGAAAACGGCTGTGGCGCTGAAGTTGCCTGTGAATGTGGAGTTGGTGGCATGTGAAACCCGCATGTGGAGCATTCGTTTCTGTGGGATGCTGACCAAGCTTCATTTCAGTCCTAGGCACACAAAGACCTCTAAGCATAGAGTGTGAAAACTGAGTTTCCTTGAGAGCTGCTTGGAAGCCTGATGGTGTGTGAAGTTAGTGAGCCAAATGGAGTTGTTCTCCCACAAGAACCACTTGGCTGATCCTTCTTCAATATGCCCTTCACCAACATGCAGTGTTTCCTTGATTGAATTAGCTCTCACACCAATATTTGCGTCTAGAGCCTTTGGTTTGAGGGCTATATGAAAACGGCTGTGGCGCTGAAGTTGCCTGTGAATGTGGAGTTGGTGGCATGTGAAACCCGCATGTGGAACATTCGTTTGTGTGGGATGCTGACCAAGCTTCATTTCAGTCCTAGGCACACAAAGGGCACTAAGCAGAGTGTGAAAACTGAGTTTCCTTGAGAGCTGCTTGGAAGCCTGATTGTGTGTGAAGTTAGTGAGCCAAATGGAGTTGTTCTCCCACAAGAACCACTTGGCTGATCCTTCTTCAATATGCCCTTCACCAACATGCAGTGTTTCCTTGATTGAATTAGCTCTCACACCAATATTTGCGTCTAGAGCCTTTGCATTGAGGGCTATCTGAAAACGGCTGTGGCGCTGAAGTTGCCTGTGAATGTGGAGTTGGTGGCATGTGAAACCCGCATGTGGAGCATTCGTTTGTGTGGGATGCTCTACCAGGTTCATTCCTAGATAATGCACTCAAAGTTCACTAAACATAGAGTGTGAAAACTGAGTTTCCTTGAGAGCTGCTTGGAAGCCTGATGGTGTGTGAAGTTAGTGAGCCAAATGGAGTTGTTCTCCCACAAGAACCACTCGGCTGATCCTTCTTCAATATGCCCTTCACCAACATGCAGTGTTTCCTTGATTGAATTAGCTCTCACACCAATATTTGCGTCTAGAGCCTTTGCATTGAGGGCTATCTGAAAACGGCTGTGGCGCTGAAGTTGCCTGTGAATGTGGAGTTGGTGGCATGTGAAACCCGCATGTGGAGCATTCGTTTGTGTGGGATGCTGACCAAGCTTCATTTCAGTCCTAGGCACACAAAGGGCACTAAGCATAGAGTGTGAAAACTGAATTTCCTTGAGAGCTGCTTGGAAGCCTGATGGTGTGTGAAGTTAGTGAGCCAAATGGAGTTGTTCTCCCACAAGAACCACTCGGCTGATCCTTCTTCAATATGCCCTTCACCAACATGCAGTGTTTCCTTGATTGAATTAGCTCTCACACCAATATTTGCGTCTAGAGCCTTTGCATTGAGGGCTATCTGAAAACGGCTGTGGCGCTGAAGTTGCCTGTGAATGTGGAGTTGGTGGCATGTGAAACCCGCATGTGGAGCATTCGTTTGTGTGGGATGCTCTACCAGGTTCATTCCTAGATAATGCACTCAAAGGGCACTAAGCAGAGTGTGAAAACTGAGTTTCCTTGAGAGCTGCTTGGAAGCCTGATGGTGTGTGAAGTCAGTGAGCCAAATGGAGTTGTTCTCCCACAAGAACCACTCGGCTGATCCTTCTTCAATATGCCCTTCACCAACATGCAGTGTTTCCTTGATTGAATTAGCTCTCACACCAATATTTGCGTCTAGAGCCTTTGCATTGAGGGCTATCTGAAAACGGCTGTGGCGCTGAAGTTGCCTGTGAATGTGGAGTTGGTGGCATGTGAAACCCGCATGTGGAGCATTTGTTTGTGTGGGATGCTCTACCAGGTTCATTCCTAGATAATGCATTCAAAGGGCACTAAACATAGAGTGTGAAAACTGAGTTTCCTTGAGAGCTGCTTGGAAGCCTGATGGTGTGTGAAGTTAGTGAGCCAAATGGAGTTGTTCTCCCACAAGAACCACTCGGCTGATCCTTCTTCAATATGCCCTTCACCAACATGCAGTGTTTCCTTGATTGAATTAGCTCTCACACCAATATTTGCATCTAGAGCCTTTGCATTGAGGGCTATCTGAAAACGGCTGTGGCGCTGAAGTTGCCTGTGAATGTGGAGTTGGTGGCATGTGAAACCCGCATGTGGAGCATTCGTTTGTGTGGGATGCCCTACCAGGTTCATTCCTAGATAATGCACTCAAAGGGCACTAAACATAGAGTGTGAAAACTGAGTTTCCTTGAGAGCTGCTTGGAAGCCTGATGGTGTGTGAAGTTAGTGAGCCAAATGGAGTTGTTATCCCACAAGAACCACTCGGCTGATCCTTCTTCAATATGTCCTTCACCAACATGCAGTGTTTCCTTGATTGAATTAGCTCTCACACCAATATTTGCGTCTAGAGCCTTTGCATTGAGAGCTATCTGAAAACGGCTGTGGCGCTGAAGTTGCCTGTGAATGTGGAGTTGGTGGCATGTAAAACACGCATGTGGAGCATTCATTTCTGTGGGATGCTGACCAAGCTTCATTTCAGTCCTAGGCACTCAAAGGGCACTAAGCATAGAGTGTGAAAACTGAGTTTCCTTGAGAGCTGCTTGGAAGCCTGATGGTGTGTGAAGTTAGTGAGCCAAATGGAGTTGTTCTCCCACAAGAACCACTCGGCTGATCCTTCTTCAATATGCCCTTCACCAACATGCAGTGTTTCCTTGATTGAATTAGCTCTCACACCAATATTTGCGTCTAGAGCCTTTGCATTGAGGGCTATCTGAAAACGGCTGTGGCGCTGAAGTTGCCTGTGAATGTGGAGTTGGTGGCATGTGAAACCCGCATGTGGAGCATTCGTTTGTGTGGGATGCTCTACCAGGTTCATTCCTAGATAATGCACTCAAAGGGCACTAAGCATAGAGTGTGAAAACTGAGTTTCCTTGAGAGCTGCTTGGAAGCCTGATGGTGTATGAAGTTAGTGAGCCAAATGGAGTTGTTCTCCCACAAGAACCACTCGGCTGATCCTTCTTCAATATGCCCTTCACCAACATGCAGTGTTTCCTTGATTGAATTAGCTCTCACACCAATATTTGCGTCTAGAGCCTTTGCATTGAGGGCTATCTGAAAACGGCTGTGGCGCTGAAGTTGCCTGTGAATGTGGAGTTGGTGGCATGTGAAACCCGCATGTGGAGCATTCGTTTGTGTGGGATGCTGACCAAGCTTCATTTCAGTCCTAGGCACACAAAGGGCACTAAGCATAGAGTGTGAAAACTGAGTTTCCTTGAGAGCTGCTTGGAAGCCTGATGGTGTGTGAAGTTAGTGAGCCAAATGGAGTTGTTCTCCCACAAGAACCACTCGGCTGATCCTTCTTCAATATGCCCTTCACCAACATGCAGTGTTTCCTTGATTGAATTAGCTCTCACACCAATATTTGCGTCTAGAGCCTTTGCATTGAGGGCTATCTGAAAACGGCTGTTGCGCTGAAGTTGCCTGTGAATGTAGAGTTGGTGGCATGTGAAACCCGCATGTGGAGCATTCGTTTCTATGGGATGCTGACCAAGCTTCATTTCAGTCCTAGGCACACAAAGACCACTAAGCATAGAGTGTGAAAACTGAGTTTCCTTGAGAGCTGCTTGGAAGCCTGATGGTGTGTGAAGTTAGTGAGCCAAATGGAGTTGTTCTCCCACAAGAACCACTTGGCTGATCCTTCTTCTATATGCCCTTCACCAACATGCAGTGTTTCCTTGATTGAATTAGCTCTCACACCAATATTTGCGTCTAGAGCCTTTGCCTTGAGGGCTATCTGAAAACGGCTGCGGCGCTGAAGTTGCCTGTGAATGTGGAGTTGGTGGCATGTGAAACCCGCATGTGGAGCATTCGTTTGTGTGGGATGCTGACCAAGCTTCATTTCAGTCCTAGGCACACAAAGGGCACTAAGCATAGAGTGTGAAACCTGAGTTTCCTTGAGAGCTGCTTGGAAGCCTGATGGTGTGTGAAGTTAGTGAGCCAAATGGAGTTGTTCTCCCACAAGAACCACTCGGCTGATCCTTCTTCAATATGCCCTTCACCAACATGCAGTGTTTCCTTGATTGAATTAGCTCTCACACCAATATTTGCGTCTAGAGCCTTTGGTTTGAGGGCTATCTGAAAACGGCTGTGGCGCTGCAGTTGCCTGTGAATGTGGAGTTGGTGGCATGTGAAACCCGCATGTGGAGCATTCGTTTCTGTGGGATGCTGACCAAGCTTCATTTCAGTCCTAGGCACAAAAAGGGCACTAAGCATAGAGTGTGAAAACTGAGTTTCCTTGAGAGCTGCTTGGAAGCCTGATGGTGTGTGAAGTTAGTGAGCCAAATGGAGTTGTTCTCCCACAAGAACCACTCGGCTGATCCTTCTTCAATATGCCCTTCACCAACATGCAGTGTTCCCTTGATTGAATTAGCTCTCACACCAATATTTGCGTCTAGAGCCTTTGGTTTGAGGGCTATCTGAAAACGGCTGCGGCGCTGAAGTTGCCTGTGAATGTGGAGTTGGTGGCATGTGAAACTCGCATGTGGAGCATTCGTTTGTGTGGGATGCTGACCAAGCTTCATTTCAGTCCTAGGCACACAAATAGCACTAAGCATAGAGTGTGAAAACTGAGTTTCCTTGAGAGCTGCTTGGAAGCCTGATGGTGTGTGAAGTTAGTGAGCCAAATGGAGTTGTTCTCCCACAAGAACCACTCGGCTGATCCTTCTTCAATATGCCCTTCACCAACATGCAGTGTTTCCTTGATTGAATTAGCTCTCACACCAATATTTGCGTCTAGAGCCTTTGGTTTGAGGGCTATCTGAAAACGGCTGTGGCGCTGAAGTTGCCTGTGAATGTGGAGTTGGTGGCATGTGAAACCCGCATGTGGAACATTCGTTTGTGTGGGATGCTGACCAAGCTTCATTTCAGTCCTAGGCACACAAAGGGCACTAAGCAGAGTGTGAAAACTGAGTTTCCTTGAGAGCTGCTTGGAAGCCTGATGGTGTGTGAAGTTAGTGAGCCAAATGGAGTTGTTCTCCCACAAGAACCACTCGGCTGATCCTTCTTCAATATGCCCTTCACCAACATGCAGTGTTTCCTTGATTGAATTAGCTCTCACACCAATATTTGCGTCTAGAGCCTTTGCATTGAGGGCTATCTGAAAACGGCTGTGGCGCTGAAGTTGCCTGTGAATGTGGAGTTGGTGGCATGTGAAACCCGCATGTGGAGCATTCGTTTGTGTGGGATGCTCTACCAGGTTCATTCCTAGATAATGCACTCTAAGTTCACTAAACATAGAGTGTGAAAACTGAGTTTCCTTGAGAGCTGCTTGGAAGCCTGATGGTGTGTGAAGTTAGTGAGCCAAATGGAGTTGTTCTCCCACAAGAACCACTCGGCTGATCCTTCTTCAATATGCCCTTCACCAACATGCAGTGTTTCCTTGATTGAATTAGCTCTCACACCAATATTTGCGTCTAGAGCCTTTGCATTGAGGGCTATCTGAAAACGGCTGTGGCGCTGAAGTTGCCTGTGAATGTGGAGTTGGTGGCATGTGAAACCCGCATGTGGAGCATTCGTTTGTGTGGGATGCTGACCAAGCTTCATTTCAGTCCTAGGCACACAAAGGGCACTAAGCATAGAGTGTGAAAACTGAGTTTCCTTGAGAGCTGCTTGGAAGCCTGATGGTGTGTGAAGTTAGTGAGCCAAATGGAGTTGTTCTCCCACAAGAACCACTCGGCTGATCCTTCTTCAATATGCCCTTCACCAACATGCAGTGTTTCCTTGATTGAATTAGCTCTCACACCAATATTTGCGTCTAGAGCCTTTGCATTGAGGGCTATCTGAAAACGGCTGTGGCGCTGAAGTTGCCTGTGAATGTGGAGTTGGTGGCATGTGAAACCCGCATGTGGAGCATTCGTTTGTGTGGGATGCTCTACCAGGTTCATTCCTAGATAATGCACTCAAAGGGCACTAAGCATAGAGTGTGAAACCTGAGTTTCCTTGAGAGCTGCTTGGAAGCCTGATGGTGTGTGAAGTTAGTGAGCCAAATGGAGTTGTTCTCCCACAAGAACCACTCGGCTGATCCTTCTTCAATATGTCCTTCACCAACATGCAGTGTTTCCTTGATTGAATTAGCTCTCACACCAATATTTGCGTCTAGAGCCTTTGCATTGAGGGCTATCTGAAAACGGCTGTGGCGCTGAAGTTGCCTGTGAATGTGGAGTTGGTGGCATGTGAAACCCGCATGTGGAGCATTTGTTTGTGTGGGATGCTCTACCAGGTTCATTTCAGTCCTAGCCATACAAAGGGCACTAAGCATAGAGTGTGAAAACTGAGTTTCCTTGAGAGCTGCTTGGAAGCCTGATGGTGTGTGAAGTTAGTGAGCCAAATGGAGTTGTTCTCCCACAAGAACCACTCGGCTGATCCTTCTTCAATATGCCCTTCACCAACATGCAGTGTTTCCTTGATTGAATTAGCTCTCACACCAATATTTGCGTCTAGAGCCTTTGCATTGAGGGCTATCTGAAAACGGCTGTGGCGCTGAAGTTGCCTGTGAATGTGGAGTTGGTGGCATGTGAAACCCGCATGTGGAGCATTCGTTTGTGTGGGATGCTCTACCAGGTTCATTCCTAGATAATGCACTCAAAGGGCACTAAGCATAGAGTGTGAAAACTGAGTTTCCTTGAGAGCTGCTTGGAAGCCTGATGGTGTGTGAAGTTAGTGAGCCAAATGGAGTTGTTCTCCCACAAGAACCACTCGGCTGATCCTTCTTCAATATGCCCTTCACCAACATGCAGTGTTTCCTTGATTGAATTAGCTCTCACACCAATATTTGCGTCTAGAGCCTTTGGTTTGAGGGCTATCTGAAAACGGCTGTGGCGCTGAAGTTGCCTGTGAATGTGGAGTTGGTGGCATGTAAAACACGCATGTG
Source organism: Ochotona princeps (assembly GCF_030435755.1). Lineage (NCBI taxonomy): Eukaryota > Metazoa > Chordata > Mammalia > Lagomorpha > Ochotonidae > Ochotona > Ochotona princeps. Next base: position 100,344 of record NW_026700196.1, read on the forward strand.
GAGCATTTGTTTCTGTGGGATGCTGACCAAGCTTCATTTCAGTCCTAGGCACACAAAGACCACTAAGCATAGAGTGTGAAACCTGAGTTTCCTTGAGAGCTGCTTGGAAGCCTGATGGTGTGTGAAGTTAGTGAGCCAAATGGAGTTGTTCTCCCACAAGAACCACTTGGCTGATCCTTCTTCTATATGCCCTTCACCAACATGCAGTGTTTCCTTGATTGAATTAGCTCTCACACCAATATTTGCGTCTAGAGCCTTTGGTTTGAGGGCTATCTGAAAACGGCTGCGGCGCTGAAGTTGCCTGTGAATGTGGAGTTGGTGGCATGTGAAACCCGCATGTGGAGCATTCGTTTGTGTGGGATGCTGACCAAGCTTCATTTCAGTCCTAGTCATACTAAGGGCACTAAGCATAGAGTGTGAAAACTGAGTTTCCTTGAGAGCTGCTTGGAAGCCTGATGGTGTGTGAAGTTAGTGAGCCAAATGGAGTTGTTCTCCCACAAGAACCACTCGGCTTATCCTTCTTCAATATGCCCTTCACCAACTTGCAGTGTTTCCTTGATTGAATTAGCTCTCACACCAATATTTGCGTCTAGAGCCTTTGCATTGAGGGCTATCTGAAAACGGCTGTGGCGCTGAAGTTGCCTGTGAATGTGGAGTTGGTGGCATGTGAAACCCGCATGTGGAGCATTCGTTTGTGTGGGATGCTCTACCAGGTTCATTCCTAGATAATGCACTCAAAGGGCACTAAGCATAGAGTGTGAAAACTGAGTTTCCTTGAGAGCTGCTTGGAAGCCTGATGGTGTGTGAAGTTAGTGAGCCAAATGGAGTTGTTCTCCCACAAGAACCACTCGGCTGATCCTTCTTCAATATGCCCTTCACCAACATGCAGTGTTTCCTTGATTGAATTAGCTCTCACACCAATATTTGCGTCTAGAGCCTTTGCATTGAGGGCTATCTGAAAACGGCTGTGGCGCTGAAGTTGCCTGTGAATGTGGAGTTGGTGGCATGTGAAACCCGCATTTGGAGCATTTGTTTGTGTGGGATGCTCTACCAGGTTCATTCCTAGATAATGCATTCAAAGGGCACTAAACATAGAGTGTGAAAACTGAGTTTCCTTGAGAGCTGCTTGGAAGCCTGATGGTGTGTGAAGTTAGTGAGCCAAATGGAGTTGTTCTCCCACAAGAACCACTCGGCTGATCCTTCTTCAATATGCCCTTCACCAACATGCAGTGTTTCCTTGATTGAATTAGCTCTCACACCAATATTTGCGTCTAGAGCCTTTGGTTTGAGGGCTATCTGAAAACGGCTGTGGCGCTGAAGTTGCCTGTGAATGTGGAGTTGGTGGCATGTGAAAGCCGCGTGTGGAGCATTCGTTTCTGTGGGATGCTGACCAAGCTTCATTTCAGTCCTAGGCACAAAAAGGGCACTAAGCATAGAGTGTGAAAACTGAGTTTCCTTGAGAGCTGCTTGGAAGCCTGATTGTGTGTGAAGTTAGTGAGCCAAATGGAGTTGTTCTCCCACAAGAACCACTCGGCTGATCCTTCTTCAATATGCCCTTCACCAACATGCAGTGTTTCCTTGATTGAATTAGCTCTCACACCAATATTTGCGTCTAGAGCCTTTGGTTTGAGGGCTATCTGAAAACGGCTGCGGCGCTGAAGTTGCCTGTGAATGTGGAGTTGGGGGCATGTGAAACTCGCATGTGGAGCATTCGTTTGTGTGGGATGCTGACCAAGCTTCATTTCAGTCCTAGGCACACAAATAGCACTAAGCATAGAGTGTGAAAACTGAGTTTCCTTGAGAGCTGCTTGGAAGCCTGATGGTGTGTGAAGTTAGTGAGCCAAATGGAGTTGTTCTCCCACAAGAACCACTCGGCTGATCCTTCTTCAATATGCCCTTCACCAACATGCAGTGTTTCCTTGATTGAATTAACTCTCACACCAATATTTGCGTCTAGAGCCTTTGGTTTGAGGGCTATCTGAAAACGGCTGTGGCGCTGAAGTTGCCTGTGAATGTGGAGTTGGTGGCATGTGAAACCCGCATGTGGAACATTCGTTTGTGTGCGATGCTGACCAAGCTTCATTTCAGTCCTAGGCACACAAAGGGCACTAAGCAGAGTGTGAAAACTGAGTTTCCTTGAGAGCTGCTTGGAAGCCTGATGGTGTGTGAAGTTAGTGAGCCAAATGGAGTTGTTCTCCCACAAGAACCACTCGGCTGATCCTTCTTCAATATGCCCTTCACCAACATGCAGTGTTTCCTTGATTGAATTAGCTCTCACACCAATATTTGCGTCTAGAGCCTTTGCATTGAGGGCTATCTGAAAACGGCTGTGGCGCTGAAGTTGCCTGTGAATGTGGAGTTGGTGGCATGTGAAACCCGCATGTGGAGCATTCGTTTGTGTGGGATGCTCTACCAGGTTCATTCCTAGATAATGCACTCTAAGTTCACTAAACATAGAGTGTGAAAACTGAGTTTCCTTGAGAGCTGCTTGGAAGCCTGATGGTGTGTGAAGTTAGTGAGCCAAATGGAGTTGTTCTCCCACAAGAACCACTCGGCTGATCCTTCTTCAATATGCCCTTCACCAACATGCAGTGTTTCCTTGATTGAATTAGCTCTCACACCAATATTTGCGTCTAGAGCCTTTGCATTGAGGGCTATCTGAAAACGGCTGTGGCGCTGAAGTTGCCTGTGAATGTGGAGTTGGTGGCATGTGAAACCCGCATGTGGAGCATTCGTTTGTGTGGGATGCTGACCAAGCTTCATTTCAGTCCTAGGCACACAAAGGGCACTAAGCATAGAGTGTGAAAACTGAATTTCCTTGAGAGCTGCTTGGAAGCCTGATGGTGTGTGAAGTTAGTGAGCCAAATGGAGTTGTTCTCCCACAAGAACCACTCGGCTGATCCTTCTTCAATATGCCCTTCACCAACATGCAGTGTTTCCTTGATTGAATTAGCTCTCACACCAATATTTGCGTCTAGAGCCTTTGGTTTGAGGGCTATCTGAAAACGGCTGTGGCGCTGAAGTTGCCTGTGAATGTGGAGTTGGTGGCATGTGAAACTCGCATGTGGAGCATTCGTTTGTGTGGGATGCTGACCAAGCTTCATTTCAGTCCTAGGCACACAAATAGCACTAAGCATAGAGTGTGAAAACTGAGTTTCCTTGAGAGCTGCTTGGAAGCCTGATGGTGTGTGAAGTTAGTGAGCCAAATGGAGTTGTTCTCCCACAAGAACCACTCGGCTGATCCTTCTTCAATATGCCCTTCACCAACATGCAGTGTTTCCTTGATTGAATTAGCTCTCACACCAATATTTGCGTCTAGAGCCTTTGGTTTGAGGGCTATCTGAAAACGGCTGTGGCGCTGAAGTTGCCTGTGAATGTGGAGTTGGTGGCATGTGAAACCCGCATGTGGAACATTCGTTTGTGTGGGATGCTGACCAAGCTTCATTTCAGTCCTAGGCACACAAAGGGCACTAAGCAGAGTGTGAAAACTGAGTTTCCTTGAGAGCTGCTTGGAAGCCTGATGGTGTGTGAAGTTAGTGAGCCAAATGGAGTTGTTCTCCCACAAGAACCACTCGGCTGATCCTTCTTCAATATGCCCTTCACCAACATGCAGTGTTTCCTTGATTGAATTAGCTCTCACACCAATATTTGCGTCTAGAGCCTTTGCATTGAGGGCTATCTGAAAACGGCTGTGGCGCTGAAGTTGCCTGTGAATGTGGAGTTGGTGGCATGTGAAACCCGCATGTGGAGCATTCGTTTGTGTGGGATGCTCTACCAGGTTCATTCCTAGATAATGCACTCAAAGGGCACTAAGCATAGAGTGTGAAAACTGAGTTTCCTTGAGAGCTGCTTGGAAGCCTGATGGTGTGTGAAGTTAGTGAGCCAAATGGAGTTGTTCTCCCACAAGAACCACTCGGCTGATCCTTCTTCAATATGCCCTTCACCAACATGCAGTGTTTCCTTGATTGAATTAGCTCTCACACCAATATTTGCGTCTAGAGCCTTTGCATTGAGGGCTATCTGAAAACGGCTGTGGCGCTGAAGTTGCCTGTGAATGTGGAGTTGGTGGCATGTGAAACCCGCATGTGGAGCATTCGTTTGTGTGGGATGCTGACCAAGCTTCATTTCAGTCCTAGGCACACAAAGGGCACTAAGCATAGAGTGTGAAAACTGAATTTCCTTGAGAGTTGCTTGGAAGCCTGATGGTGTGTGAAGTTAGTGAGCCAAATGGAGTTGTTCTCCCACAAGAACCACTCGGCTGATCCTTCTTCAATATGCCCTTCACCAACATGCAGTGTTTCCTTGATTGAATTAGCTCTCACACCAATATTTGCGTCTAGAGCCTTTGCATTGAGGGCTATCTGAAAACGGCTGTGGCGCTGAAGTTGCCTGTGAATGTGGAGTTGGTGGCATGTGAAACCCGCATGTGGAGCATTCGTTTGTGTGGGATGCTCTACCAGGTTCATTCCTAGATAATGCACTCAAAGGGCACTAGGCATAGAGTGTGAAACCTGAGTTTCCTTGAGAGCTGCTTGGAAGCCTGATGGTGTGTGAAGTTAGTGAGCCAAATGGAGTTGTTCTCCCACAAGAACCACTCGGCTGATCCTTCTTCAATATGCCCTTCACCAACATGCAGTGTTTCCTTGATTGAATTAGCTCTCACACCAATATTTGCGTCTAGAGCCTTTGCATTGAGGGCTATCTGAAAACGGCTGTGGCGCTGAAGTTGCCTGTGAATGTGGAGTTGGTGGCATGTGAAACCCGCATGTGGAGCATTTGTTTGTGTGGGATGCTCTACCAGGTTCATTCCTAGATAATGCATTCAAAGGGCACTAAACATAGAGTGTGAAAACTGAGTTTCCTTGAGAGCTGCTTGGAAGCCTGATGGTGTGTGAAGTTAGTGAGCCAAATGGAGTTGTTCTCCCACAAGAACCACTCGGCTGATCCTTCTTCAATATGCCCTTCACCAACATGCAGTGTTTCCTTGATTGAATTAGCTCTCACACCAATATTTGCGTCTAGAGCCTTTGCATTGAGAGCTATCTGAAAACGGCTGTGGCGCTGAAGTTGCCTGTGAATGTGGAGTTGGTGGCATGTAAAACCCGCATGTGGAGCATTTGTTTCTGTGGGATGCTGACCAAGCTTCATTTCAGTCCTAGTCATACTAAGGGCACTAAGCATAGAGTGTGAAAACTGAGTTTCCTTGAGAGCTGCTTGGAAGCCTGATGGTGTGTGAAGTTAGTGAGCCAAATGGAGTTGTTCTCCCACAAGAACCACTCGGCTGATCCTTCTTCAATATGCCCTTCACCAACATGCAGTGTTTCCTTGATTGAATTAGCTCTCACACCAATATTTGCGTCTAGAGCCTTTGCATTGAGGGCTATCTGAAAACGGCTGTGGCGCTGAAGTTGCCTGTGAATGTGGAGTTGGTGGCATGTGAAACCCGCATGTGGAGCATTCGTTTCTGTGGGATGCTGACCAAGCTTCATTTCAGTCCTAGGCACACAAAGACCACTAAGCATAGAGTGTGAAAACTGAGTTTCCTTGAGAGCTGCTTGGAAGCCTGATGGTGTGTGAAGTTAGTGAGCCAAATGGAGTTGTTCTCCCACAAGAACCACTCGGCTGATCCTTCTTCAATATGCCCTTCACCAACATGCAGTGTTTCCTTGATTGAATTAGCTCTCACACCAATATTTGCGTCTAGAGCCTTTGCATTGAGGGCTATCTGAAAACGGCTGTGGCGCTGAAGTTGCCTGTGAATGTGGAGTTGGTGGCATGTGAAACCCGCATGTGGAGCATTTGTTTGTGTGGGATGCTCTACCAGGTTCATTCCTAGATAATGCAATCAAAGGGCACTAAACATAGAGTGTGAAAACTGAGTTTCCTTGAGAGCTGCTTGGAAGCCTGATGGTGTGTGAAGTTAGTGAGCCAAATGGAGTTGTTCTCCCACAAGAACCACTCGGCTGATCCTTCTTCAATATGCCCTTCACCAACATGCAGTGTTTCCTTGATTGAATTAGCTCTCACACCAATATTTGCATCTAGAGCCTTTGCATTGAGGGCTATCTGAAAACGGCTGTGGCGCTGAAGTTGCCTGTGAATGTGGAGTTGGTGGCATGTGAAACCCGCATGTGGAGCATTCGTTTGTGTGGGATGCTCTACCAGGTTCATTCCTAGATAATGCACTCAAAGGGCACTAAACATAGAGTGTGAAAACTGAGTTTCCTTGAGAGCTGCTTGGAAGCCTGATGGTGTGTGAAGTTAGTGAGCCAAATGGAGTTGTTCTCCCACAAGAACCACTCGGCTGATCCTTCTTCAATATGTCCTTCACCAACATGCAGTGTTTCCTTGATTGAATTAGCTCTCACACCAATATTTGCGTCTAGAGCCTTTGGTTTGAGGGCTATCTGAAAACGGCTGTGGCGCTGAAGTTGCCTGTGAATGTGGAGTTGGTGGCATGTGAAACCCGCATGTGGAGCATTCGTTTGTGTGGGATGCTGACCAAGCTTCATTTCAGTCCTAGTCATACTAAGGGCACTAAGCATAGAGTGTGAAAACTGAGTTTCCTTGAGAGCTGCTTGGAAGCCTGATGGTGTGTGAAGTTAGTGAGCCAAATGGAGTTGTTCTCCCACAAGAACCACTCGGCTGATCCTTCTTCAATATGCCCTTCACCAACATGCAGTGTTTCCTTGATTGAATTAGCTCTCACACCAATATTTGCGTCTAGAGCCTTTGCATTGAGGGCTATCTGAAAACGGCTGTGGCGCTGAAGTTGCCTGTGAATGTGGAGTTGGTGGCATGTGAAACCCGCATGTGGAGCATTCGTTTGTGTGGGATGCTCTACCAGGTTCATTCCTAGATAATGCACTCAAAGGGCACTAAGCATAGAGTGTGAAAACTGAGTTTCCTTGAGAGCTGCTTGGAAGCCTGATGGTGTGTGAAGTTAGTGAGCCAAATGGAGTTGTTCTCCCACAAGAACCACTCGGCTGATCCTTCTTCAACATGCCCTTCACCAACATGCAGTGTTTCCTTGATTGAATTAGCTCTCACACCAATATTTGCGTCTAGAGCCTTTGCATTGAGGGCTATCTGAAAACGGCTGTGGCGCTGAAGTTGCCTGTGAATGTGGAGTTGGTGGCATGTGAAACCCGCATGTGGAGCATTTGTTTGTGTGGGATGCTCTACCAGGTTCATTCCTAGATAATGCATTCAAAGGGCACTAAACATAGAGTGTGAAAACTGAGTTTCCTTGAGAGCTGCTTGGAAGCCTGATGGTGTGTGAAGTTAGTGAGCCAAATGGAGTTGTTCTCCCACAAGAACCACTCGGCTGATCCTTCTTCAATATGCCCTTCACCAACATGCAGTGTTTCCTTGATTGAATTAGCTCTCACACCAATATTTGCGTCTAGAGCCTTTGCATTGAGGGCTATCTGAAAACGGCTGTGGCGCTGAAGTTGCCTGTGAATGTGGAGTTGGTGGCATGTGAAACCCGCATATGGAGCATTCGTTTGTGTGGGATGCTCTACCAGGTTCATTCCTAGATAATGCACTCAAAGGGCACTAAACATAGAGTGTGAAAACTGAGTTTCCTTGAGAGCTGCTTGGAAGCCTGATGGTGTGTGAAGTTAGTGAGCCAAATGGAGTTGTTCTCCCACAAGAACCACTCGGCTGATCCTTCTTCAATATGTCCTTCACCAACATGCAGTGTTTCCTTGATTGAATTAGCTCTCACACCAATATTTGCGTCTAGAGCCTTTGCATTGAGAGCTATCTGAAAACGGCTGTGGCGCTGAAGTTGCCTGTGAATGTGGAGTTGGTGGCATGTGAAACACGCATGTGGAGCATTCGTTTCTGTGGGATGCTGACCAAGCTTCATTTCAGTCCTAGGCACTCAAAGGGCACTAAGCATAGAGTGTGAAAACTGAGTTTCCTTGAGAGCTGCTTGGAAGCCTGATGGTGTGTGAAGTTAGTGAGCCAAATGGAGTTGTTCTCCCACAAGAACCACTCGGCTGATCCTTCTTCAATATGCCCTTCACCAACATGCAGTGTTTCCTTGATTGAATTAGCTCTCACACCAATATTTGCGTCTAGAGCCTTTGCATTGAGGGCTATCTGAAAACGGCTGTGGCGCTGAAGTTGCCTGTGAATGTGGAGTTGGTGGCATGTGAAACCCGCATGTGGAGCATTCGTTTGTGTGGGATGCTCTACCAGGTTCATTTCAGTCCTAGGCACACATAGGGCACTAAGCATAGAGTGTGAAAACTGAGTTTCCTTGAGAGCTGCTTGGAAGCCTGATGGTGTGTGAAGTTAGTGAGCCAAATGGAGTTGTTCTCCCACAAGAACCACTCGGCTGATCCTTCTTCAATATGCCCTTCACCAACATGCAGTGTTTCCTTGATTGAATTAGCTCTCACACCAATATTTGCGTCTAGAGCCTTTGCATTGAGGGCTATCTGAAAACGGCTGTGGCGCTGAAGTTGCCTGTGAATGTGGAGTTGGTGGCATGTGAAACCCGCATGTGGAGCATTCGTTTCTGTGGGATGCTCTACCAGGTTCATTCCTAGATAATGCACTCAAAGGGCACTAAACATAGAGTGTGAAAACTGAGTTTCCTTGAGAGCTGCTTGGAAGCCTGATGGTGTGTGAAGTTAGTGAGCCAAATGGAGTTGTTCTCCCACAAGAACCACTCGGCTGATCCTTCTTCAATATGTCCTTCACCAACATGCAGTGTTTCCTTGATTGAATTAGCTCTCACACCAATATTTGCGTCTAGAGCCTTTGGTTTGAGGGCTATCTGAAAACGGCTGTGGCGCTGAAGTTGCCTGTGAATGTGGAGTTGGTGGCATGTGAAACCCGCATGTGGAGCATTCGTTTGTGTGGGATGCTGACCAAGCTTCATTTCAGTCCTAGTCATACTAAGGGCACTAAGCATAGAGTGTGAAAACTGAGTTTCCTTGAGAGCTGCTTGGAAGCCTGATGGTGTGTGAAGTTAGTGAGCCAAATGGAGTTGTTCTCCCACAAGAACCACTCGGCTGATCCTTCTTCAATATGCCCTTCACCAACATGCAGTGTTTCCTTGATTGAATTAGCTCTCACACCAATATTTGCGTCTAGAGCCTTTGCATTGAGGGCTATCTGAAAACGGCTGTGGCGCTGAAGTTGCCTGTGAATGTGGAGTTGGTGGCATGTGAAACCCGCATGTGGAGCATTCGTTTGTGTGGGATGCTCTACCAGGTTCATTCCTAGATAATGCACTCAAAGGGCACTAAGCATAGAGTGTGAAAACTGAGTTTCCTTGAGAGTTGCTTGGAAGCCTGATGGTGTGTGAAGTTAGTGAGCCAAATGGAGTTGTTCTCCCAAAAGAACCACTCGGCTGATCCTTCTTCAATATGCCCTTCACCAACATGCAGTGTTTCCTTGATTGAATTAGCTCTCACACCAATATTTGCGTCTAGAGCCTTTGCATTGAGGGCTATCTGAAAACGGCTGTGGCGCTGATGTTGCCTGTGAATGTGGAGTTGGTGGCATGTGAAACCCGCATGTGGAGCATTTGTTTGTGTGGGATGCTCTACCAGGTTCATTCCTAGATAATGCATTCAAAGGGCACTAAACATAGAGTGTGAAAACTGAGTTTCCTTGAGAGCTGCTTGGAAGCCTGATGGTGTGTGAAGTTAGTGAGCCAAATGGAGTTGTTCTCCCACAAGAACCACTCGGCTGATCCTTCTTCAATATGCCCTTCACCAACATGCAGTGTTTCCTTGATTGAATTAGCTCTCACACCAATATTTGCGTCTAGAGCCTTTGCATTGAGGGCTATCTGAAAACGGCTGTGGCGCTGAAGTTGCCTGTGAATGTGGAGTTGGTGGCATGTGAAACCCGCATATGGAGCATTCGTTTGTGTGGGATGCTCTACCAGGTTCATTCCTAGATAATGCACTCAAAGGGCACTAAACATAGAGTGTGAAAACTGAGTTTCCTTGAGAGCTGCTTGGAAGCCTGATGGTGTGTGAAGTTAGTGAGCCAAATGGAGTTGTTCTCCCACAAGAACCACTCGGCTGATCCTTCTTCAATATGTCCTTCACCAACATGCAGTGTTTCCTTGATTGAATTAGCTCTCACACCAATATTTGCGTCTAGAGCCTTTGCATTGAGAGCTATCTGAAAACGGCTGTGGTGCTGAAGTTGCCTGTGAATGTGGAGTTGGTGGCATGTGAAACCCGCATGTGGAGCATTCGTTTCTGTGGGATGCTGACCAAGCTTCATTTCAGTCCTAGGCACACAAAGGGCACTAAGCATAGAGTGTGAAAACTGAGTTTCCTTGAGAGCTGCTTGGAAGCCTGATGGTGTGTGAAGTTAGTGAGCCAAATGGAGTTGTTCTCCCACAAGAACCACTCGGCTGATCCTTCTTCAATATGCCCTTCACCAACATGCAGTGTTTCCTTGATTGAATTAGCTCTCACACCAATATTTGCGTCTAGAGCCTTTGCATTGAGGGCTATCTGAAAACGGCTGTGGCGCTGAAGTTGCCTGTGAATGTGGAGTTGGTGGCATGTGAAACCCGCATGTGGAGCATTTGTTTGTGTGGGATGCTCTACCAGGTTCATTTCAGTCCTAGGCACACAAAGGGCACTAAGCATAGAGTGTGAAAACTGAGTTTCCTTGAGAGCTGCTTGGAAGCCTGATGGTGTGTGAAGTTAGTGAGCCAAATGGAGTTGTTCTCCCACAAGAACCACTCGGCTGATCCTTCTTCAATATGCCCTTCACCAACATGCAGTGTTTCCTTGATTGAATTAGCTCTCACACCAATATTTGCGTCTAGAGCCTTTGGTTTGAGGGCTATCTGAAAACGGCTGTGGCGCTGAAGTTGCCTGTGAATGTGGAGTTGGTGGCATGTGAAACCCGCATGTGGAGCATTCGTTTCTGTGGGATGCTGACCAAGCTTCATTTTAGTCCTAGGCACACAAAGACCACTAAGCATAGAGTGTGAAAACTGAGTTTCCTTGAGAGCTGCTTGGAAGCCTGATGGTGTGTGAAGTTAGTGAGCCAAATGGAGTTGTTCTCCCACAAGAACCACTCGGCTGATCCTTCTTCTATATGCCCTTCACCAACATGCAGTGTTTCCTTGATTGAATTAGCTCTCACACCAATATTTGCGTCTAGAGCCTTTTTTTGAGGGCTATCTGAAAACGGCTGTGGCGCTGAAGTTGCCTGTGAATGTGGAGTTGGTGGCATGTGAAACCCGCATGTGGAGCATTCGTTTGTGTGGGATGCTGACCAAGCTTCATTTCAGTCCTAGTCATACTAAGGGCACTAAGCATAGAGTGTGAAACCTGAGTTTCCTTGAGAGCTGCTTGGAAGCCTGATGGTGTGTGAAGTTAGTGAGCCAAATGGAGTTGTTCTCCCACAAGAACCACTCGGCTGATCCTTCTTCAATATGCCCTTCACCAACATGCAGTGTTTCCTTGATTGAATTAGCTCTCACACCAATATTTGCGTCTAGAGCCTTTGCATTGAGGGCTATCTGAAAACGGCTGTGGCGCTGAAGTTGCCTGTGAATGTGGAGTTGGTGGCATGTGAAACCCGCATGTGGAGCATTCGTTTCTGTGGGATGCTGACCAAGTTCATTTCAGTCCTAGGCACAAAAAGGGCACTAAGCATAGAGTGTGAAAACTGAGTTTCCTTGAGAGCTGCTTGGAAGCCTGATGGTGTGTGAAGTTAGTGAGCCAAATGGAGTTGTTCTCCCACAAGAACCACTCGGCTGATCCTTCTTCAATATGCCCTTCACCAACATGCAGTGTTTCCTTGATTGAATTAGCTCTCACACCAATATTTGCGTCTAGAGCCTTTGCATTGAGGGCTATCTGAAAACGGCTGTGGCGCTGAAGTTGCCTGTGAATGTGGAGTTGGTGGCATGTGAAACCCGCATGTGGAGCATTCGTTTCTGTGGGATGCTGACCAAGCTTCATTTCAGTCCTAGGCACAAAAAGACCTCTAAGCATAGAGTGTGAAAACTGAGTTTCCTTGAGAGCTGCTTGGAAGCCTGATGGTGTGTGAAGTTAGTGAGCCAAATGGAGTTGTTCTCCCACAAGAACCACTCGGCTGATCCTTCTTCAATATGCCCTTCACCAACATGCAGTGTTTCCTTGATTGAATTAGCTCTCACACCAATATTTGCGTCTAGAGCCTTTGCATTGAGGGCTATCTGAAAACGGCTGTGGCGCTGAAGTTGCCTGTGAATGTGGAGTTGGTGGCATGTGAAACCCGCATGTGGAGCATTCGTTTGTGTGGGATGCTGACCAAGCTTCATTTCAGTCCTAGGCACACAAAGGGCACTAAGCATAGAGTGTGAAAACTGAGTTTCCTTGAGAGCTGCTTGGAAGCCTGATGGTGTGTGAAGTTAGTGAGCCAAATGGAGTTGTTCTCCCAAAAGAACCACTCGGCTGATCCTTCTTCAATATGCCCTTCACCAACATGCAGTGTTTCCTTGATTGAATTAGCTCTCACACCAATATTTGCGTCTAGAGCCTTTGCATTGAGGGCTATCTGAAAACGGCTGTGGCGCTGAAGTTGCCTGTGAATGTGGAGGTGGTGGCATGTGAAACCCGCATGTGGAGCATTCGTTTGTGTGGGATGCTCTACCAGGTTCATTCCTAGATAATGCACTCAAAGTTCACTAAACATAGAGTGTGAAAACTGAGTTTCCTTGAGAGCTGCTTGGAAGCCTGCTGGTGTGTGAAGTTAGTGAGCCAAATGGAGTTGTTCTCCCACAAGAACCACTCGGCTGATCCTTCTTCAATATGCCCTTCACCAACATGCAGTGTTTCCTTGATTGAATTAGCTCTCACACCAATATTTGCGTCTAGAGCCTTTGCATTGAGGGCTATCTGAAAACGGCTGTGGCGCTGAAGTTGCCTGTGAATGTGGAGTTGGTGGCATGTGAAACCCGCATGTGGAGCATTCGTTTGTGTGGGATGCTCTACCAGGTTCATTCCTAGATAATGCACTCAAAGTTCACTAAGCATAGAGTGTGAAAACTGAGTTTCCTTGAGAGCTGCTTGGAAGCCTGATGGTGTGTGAAGTTAGTGAGCCTAATGGAGTTGTTCTCCCACAAGAACCACTCGGCTGATCCTTCTTCAATATGCCCTTCACCAACATGCAGTGTTTCCTTGATTGAATTAGCTCTCACACCAATATTTGCGTCTAGAGCCTTTGCATTGAGGGCTATCTGAAAACGGCTGTGGCGCTGAAGTTGCCTGTGAATGTGGAGTTGGTGGCATGTGAAACCCGCATGTGGAGCATTCGTTTGTGTGGGATGCTCTACCAGGTTCATTCCTAGATAATGCACTCAAAGGGCACTAAGCATAGAGTGTGAAACCTGAGTTTCCTTGAGAGCTGCTTGGAAGCCTGATGGTGTGTGAAGTTAGTGAGCCAAATGGAGTTGTTCTCCCACAAGAACCACTCGGCTGATCCTTCTTCAATATGCCCTTCACCAACATGCAGTGTTTCCTTGATTGAATTAGCTCTCACACCAATATTTGCGTCTAGAGCCTTTGCATTGAGGGCTATCTGAAAACGGCTGTGGCGCTGAAGTTGCCTGTGAATGTGGAGTTGGTGGCATGTGAAACCCGCATGTGGAGCATTTGTTTGTGTGGGATGCTCTACCAGGTTCATTCCTAGATAATGCATTCAAAGGGCACTAAGCATAGAGTGTGAAAACTGAGTTTCCTTGAGAGCTGCTTGGAAGCCTGATGGTGTGTGAAGTTAGTGAGCCAAATGGAGTTGTTCTCCCACAAGAACCACTCGGCTGATCCTTCTTCAATATGCCCTTCACCAACATGCAGTGTTTCCTTGATTGAATTAGCTCTCACACCAATATTTGCATCTAGAGCCTTTGCATTGAGGGCTATCTGAAAACGGCTGTGGCGCTGAAGTTGCCTGTGAATGTGGAGTTGGTGGCATGTGAAACCCGCATGTGGAGCATTCGTATGTGTGGGATGCTGACCAAGCTTCATTTCAGTCCTAGCCATACAAAGGGCACTAAGCATAGAGTGTGAAAACTGAGTTTCCTTGAGAGCTGCTTGGAAGCCTGATGGTGTGTGAAGTTAGTGAGCCAAGTGGAGTTGTTCTCCCACAAGAACCACTCGGCTGATCCTTCTTCAATATGCCCTTCACCAACATGCAGTGTTTCCTTGATTGAATTAGCTCTCACACCAATATTTGCGTCTAGAGCCTTTGCATTGAGGGCTATCTGAAAACGGCTGTGGCGCTGAAGTTGCCTGTGAATGTGGAGTTGGTGGCATGTGAAACCCGCATGTGGAGCATTCTTTTGTGTGGGATGCTCTACCAGGTTCATTCCTAGATAATGCACTCAAAGGGCACTAAGCATAGAGTGTGAAACCTGAGTTTCCTTGAGAGCTGCTTGGAAGCCTGATGGTGTGTGAAGTTAGTGAGCCAAATGGAGTTGTTCTCCCACAAGAACCACTCGGCTGATCCTTCTTCAATACGGCCCTTCATCAACATGCAGTGTTTCCTTGATTGAATTAGCTCTCACACCAATATTTGCGTCTAGAGCCTTTGCATTGAGGGCTATCTGAAAACGGCTGTGGCGCTGAAGTTGCCTGTGAATGTGGAGTTGGTGGCATGTGAAACCCGCATGTGGAACATTCGTTTGTGTGGGATGCTCTACCAGGTTCATTTCAGTCCTAGCCATACAAAGGGCACTAAGCATAGAGTGTGAAAACTGAGTTTCCTTGAGAGCTGCTTGGAAGACTGATGGTGTGTGAAGTTAGTGAGCCAAATGGAGTTGTTCTCCCACAAGAACCACTCGGCTGATCCTTCTTCAATATGCCCTTCACCAACATGCATTGTTTCCTTGATTGAATTAGCTCTCACACCAATATTTGCGTCTAGAGCCCTTGCATTGAGGGCTATCTGAAAACGGCTGTGGCGCTGAAGTTGTCTGTGAATGTGGAGTTGGTGGCATGTGAAACCCGCATGTGGAACATTCGTTTGTGTGGGATGCTCTACCAGGTTCATTTCAGTCCTAGCCATACAAAGGGCACTAAGCATAGAGTGTGAAAACTGAGTTTCCTTGAGAGCTGCTTGGAAGACTGATGGTGTGTGAAGTTAGTGAGCCAAATGGAGTTGTTCTCCCACAAGAACCACTCGGCTGATCCTTCTTCAATATGCCCTTCACCAACATGCATTGTTTCCTTGATTGAATTAGCTCTCACACCAATATTTGCGTCTAGAGCCCTTGCATTGAGGGCTATCTGAAAACGGCTGTGGCGCTGAAGTTGCCTGTGAATGTGGAGTTGGTGGCATGTGAAACCCGCATGTGGAGCATTCGTTTCTGTGGGATGCTGACCAAGCTTCATTTCAGTCCTAGGCACAAAAAGACCTCTAAGCATAGAGTGTGAAAACTGAGTTTCCTTGAGAGCTGCTTGGAAGCCTGATGGTGTGTGAAGTTAGTGAGCCAAATGGAGTTGTTCTCCCACAAGAACCACTCGGCTGATCCTTCTTCAATATGCCCTTCACCAACATGCAGTGTTTCCTTGATTGAATTAGCTCTCACACCAATATTTGCGTCTAGAGCCTTTGGTTTGAGGGCTATCTGAAAACGGCTGTGGCGCTGAAGTTGCCTGTGAATGTGGAGTTGGTGGCATGTGAAACCCGCATGTGGAACATTCGTTTGTGTGGGATGCTGACCAAGCTTCATTTCAGTCCTAGGCACACAAAGGGCACTAAGCATAGAGTGTGAAAACTGAGTTTCCTTGAGAGCTGCTTGGAAGCCTGATGGTGTGTGAAGTTAGTGAGCCAAATGGAGTTGTTCTCCCACAAGAACCACTCGGCTGATCCTTCTTCAACATGCCCTTCACCAACATGCAGTGTTTCCTTGATTGAATTAGCTCTCACACCAATATTTGCGTCTAGAGCCTTTGCATTGAGGGCTATCTGAAAACGGCTGTGGCGCTGAAGTTGCCTGTGAATGTGGAGTTGGTGTCATGTGAAACCCGCATGTGGAGCATTCGTTTGTGTGGGATGCTCTACCAGGTTCATTCCTAGATAATGCACTCAAAGTTCACTAAACATAGAGTGTGAAAACTGAGTTTCCTTGAGAGCTGCTTGGAAGCCTGATGGTGTGTGAAGTTAGTGAGCCAAATGGAGTTGTTCTCCCACAAGAACCACTCGGCTGATCCTTCTTCAATATGCCCTTCACCAACATGCAGTGTTTCCTTGATTGAATTAGCTCTCACACCAATATTTGCGTCTAGAGCCTTTGCATTGAGGGCTATCTGAAAACGGCTGTGGCGCTGAAGTTGCCTGTGAATGTGGAGTTGGTGGCATGTGAAACCCGCATGTGGAGCATTCGTTTGTGTGGGATGCTCTACCAGGTTCATTCCTAGATAATGCACTCAAAGTTCACTAAGCATAGAGTGTGAAAACTGAGTTTCCTTGAGAGCTGCTTGGAAGCCTGATGGTGTGTGAAGTTAGTGAGCCTAATGGAGTTGTTCTCCCACAAGAACCACTCGGCTGATCCTTCTTCAATATGCCCTTCACCAACATGCAGTGTTTCCTTGATTGAATTAGCTCTCACACCAATATTTGCGTCTAGAGCCTTTGCATTGAGGGCTATCTGAAAACGGCTGTGGCGCTGAAGTTGCCTGTGAATGTGGAGTTGGTGGCATGTGAAACCCGCATGTGGAGCATTCGTTTGTGTGGGATGCTCTACCAGGTTCATTCCTAGATAATGCACTCAAAGGGCACTAAGCATAGAGTGTGAAACCTGAGTTTCCTTGAGAGCTGCTTGGAAGCCTGATGGTGTGTGAAGTTAGTGAGCCAAATGGAGTTGTTCTCCCACAAGAACCACTCGGCTGATCCTTCTTCAATATGCCCTTCACCAACATGCAGTGTTTCCTTGATTGAATTAGCTCTCACACCAATATTTGCGTCTAGAGCCTTTGCATTGAGGGCTATCTGAAAACGGCTGTGGCGCTGAAGTTGCCTGTGAATGTGGAGTTGGTGGCATGTGAAACCCGCATGTGGAGCATTTGTTTGTGTGGGATGCTCTACCAGGTTCATTCCTAGATAATGCATTCAAAGGGCACTAAACATAGAGTGTGAAAACTGAGTTTCCTTGAGAGCTGCTTGGAAGCCTGATGGTGTGTGAAGTTAGTGAGCCAAATGGAGTTGTTCTCCCACAAGAACCACTCGGCTGATCCTTCTTCAATATGCCCTTCACCAACATGCAGTGTTTCCTTGATTGAATTAGCTCTCACACCAATATTTGCATCTAGAGCCTTTGCATTGAGGGCTATCTGAAAACGGCTGTGGCGCTGAAGTTGCCTGTGAATGTGGAGTTGGTGGCATGTGAAACCCGCATGTGGAGCATTCGTATGTGTGGGATGCTGACCAAGCTTCATTTCAGTCCTAGCCATACAAAGGGCACTAAGCATAGAGTGTGAAAACTGAGTTTCCTTGAGAGCTGCTTGGAAGCCTGATGGTGTGTGAAGTTAGTGAGCCAAGTGGAGTTGTTCTCCCACAAGAACCACTCGGCTGATCCTTCTTCAATATGCCCTTCACCAACATGCAGTGTTTCCTTGATTGAATTAGCTCTCACACCAATATTTGCGTCTAGAGCCTTTGCATTGAGGGCTATCTGAAAACGGCTGTGGCGCTGAAGTTGCCTGTGAATGTGGAGTTGGTGGCATGTGAAACCCGCATGTGGAGCATTCTTTTGTGTGGGATGCTCTACCAGGTTCATTCCTAGATAATGCACTCAAAGGGCACTAAGCATAGAGTGTGAAACCTGAGTTTCCTTGAGAGCTGCTTGGAAGCCTGATGGTGTGTGAAGTTAGTGAGCCAAATGGAGTTGTTCTCCCACAAGAACCACTCGGCTGATCCTTCTTCAATATGCCCTTCACCAACATGCAGTGTTTCCTTGATTGAATTAGCTCTCACACCAATATTTGCGTCTAGAGCCCTTGCATTGAGGGCTATCTGAAAACGGCTGTGGCGCTGAAGTTGTCTGTGAATGTGGAGTTGGTGGCATGTGAAACCCGCATGTGGAGCATTCGTTTGTGTGGGATGCGCTACCAGGTTCATTCCTAGATAATGCACTCAAAGGGCACTAAGCATAGAGTGTGAAACCTGAGTTTCCTTGAGAGCTGCTTGGAAGCCTGATGGTGTGTGAAGTTAGTGAGCCAAATGGAGTTGTTCTCCCACAAGAACCACTCGGCTGATCCTTCTTCAATATGCCCTTCACCAACATGCAGTGTTTCCTTGATTGAATTAGCTCACACCAATATTTGCGTCTAGAGCCTTTGCATTGAGGGCTATCTGAAAACGGCTGTGGCGCTGAAGTTGCCTGTGAATGTGGAGTTGGTGGCATGTGAAACCCGCATGTGGAGCATTCGTTTGTGTGGGATGCTGACCAAGCTTCATTTCAGTCCTAGGCACACAAAGAGCACTAAGCATAGAGTGTGAAAACTGAGTTTCCTTGAGAGCTGCTTGGAAGCCTGATGGTGTGTGAAGTTAGTGAGCCAAATGGAGTTGTTCTCCCACAAGAACCACTCGGCTGATCCTTCTTCAATATGCCCTTCACCAACATGCAGTGTTTCCTTGATTGAATTAGCTCTCACACCAATATTTGCGTCTAGAGCCTTTGCATTGAGGGCTATCTGAAAACGGCTGTGGCGCTGAAGTTGCCTGTGAATGTGGAGTTGGTGGCATGTGAAACCCGCATGTGGAACATTCGTTTGTGTGGGATGCTCTACCAGGTTCATTTCAGTCCTAGCCATACAAAGGGCACTAAGCATAGAGTGTGAAAACTGAGTTTCCTTGAGAGCTGCTTGGAAGACTGATGGTGTGTGAAGTTAGTGAGCCAAATGGAGTTGTTCTCCCACAAGAACCACTCGGCTGATCCTTCTTCAATATGCCCTTCACCAACATGCATTGTTTCCTTGATTGAATTAGCTCTCACACCAATATTTGCGTCTAGAGCCCTTGCATTGAGGGCTATCTGAAAACGGCTGTGGCGCTGAAGTTGTCTGTGAATGTGGAGTTGGTGGCATGTGAAACCCGCATGTGGAGCATTCGTTTCTGTGGGATGCTGACCAAGTTCATTTCAGTCCTAGGCACACAAAGGGCACTAAGCATAGAGTGTGAAAACTGAGTTTCCTTGAGAGCTGCTTGGAAGCCTGATGGTGTGTGAAGTTAGTGAGCCAAATGGAGTTGTTCTCCCACAAGAACCACTCGGCTGATCCTTCTTCAATATGCCCTTCACCAACATGCAGTGTTTCCTTGATTGAATTAGCTCTCACACCAATATTTGCGTCTAGAGCCTTTGCATTGAGGGCTATCTGAAAACGGCTGTGGCGCTGAAGTTGCCTGTGAATGTGGAGTTGGTGGCATGTGAAACCCGCATGTGGAGCATTCGTTTCTGTGGGATGCTGACCAAGCTTCATTTCAGTCCTAGGCACACAAAGGGCACTAAGCATAGAGTGTGAAACCTGAGTTTCCTTGAGAGCTGCTTGGAAGCCTGATGGTGTGTGAAGTTAGTGAGCCAAATGGAGTTGTTCTCCCAAAAGAACCACTCGGCTGATCCTTCTTCAACATGCCCTTCACCAACATGCAGTGTTTCCTTGATTGAATTAGCTCTCACACCAATATTTGCGTCTAGAGCCTTTGCATTGAGGGCTATCTGAAAACGGCTGTGGCGCTGAAGTTGCCTGTCAATGTGGAGTTGGTGGCATGTGAAACCCGCATGTGGAGCATTCGTTTGTGTGGGATGCTCTACCAGGTTCATTCCTAGATAATGCACTCAAAGTTCACTAAACATAGAGTGTGAAAACTGAGTTTCCTTGAGAGCTGCTTGGAAGCCTGATGGTGTGTGAAGTTAGTGAGCCAAATGGAGTTGTTCTCCCACAAGAACCACTCGGCTGATCCTTCTTCAATATGCCCTTCACCAACATGCAGTGTTTCCTTGATTGAATTAGCTCTCACACCAATATTTGCGTCTAGAGCCTTTGCATTGAGGGCTATCTGAAAACGGCTGTGGCGCTGAAGTTGTCTGTGAATGTGGAGTTGGTGGCATGTGAAACCCGCATGTGGAGCATTCGTTTGTGTGGGATGCTCTACCAGGTTCATTCCTAGATAATGCACTCAAAGTTCACTAAGCATAGAGTGTGAAAACTGAGTTTCCTTGAGAGCTGCTTGGAAGCCTGATGGTGTGTGAAGTTAGTGAGCCAAATGGAGTTGTTCTCCCACAAGAACCACTCGGCTGATCCTTCTTCAATATGCCCTTCACCAACATGCAGTGTTTCCTTGATTGAATTAGCTCTCACACCAATATTTGCGTCTAGAGCCTTTGCATTGAGGGCTATCTGAAAACGGCTGTGGCGCTGAAGTTGCCTGTGAATGTGGAGTTGGTGGCATGTGAAACCCGCATGTGGAGCATTCGTTTGTGTGGGATGCTCTACCAGGTTCATTCCTAGATAATGCACTCAAAGGGCACTAAGCATAGAGTGTGAAACCTGAGTTTCCTTGAGAGCTGCTTGGAAGCCTGATGGTGTGTGAAGTTAGTGAGCCAAATGGAGTTGTTCTCCCACAAGAACCACTCGGCTGATCCTTCTTCAATATGCCCTTCACCAACATGCAGTGTTTCCTTGATTGAATTAGCTCTCACACCAATATTTGCGTCTAGAGCCTTTGCATTGAGGGCTATCTGAAAACGGCTGTGGCGCTGAAGTTGCCTGTGAATGTGGAGTTGGTGGC
Organism: Ochotona princeps; assembly: GCF_030435755.1. Lineage (NCBI taxonomy): Eukaryota > Metazoa > Chordata > Mammalia > Lagomorpha > Ochotonidae > Ochotona > Ochotona princeps. The sequence goes on from NW_026700196.1 coordinate 121,119, forward strand.
ATGTGAAACCCGCATGTGGAGCATTCGTATGTGTGGGATGCTGACCAAGCTTCATTTCAGTCCTAGCCATACAAAGGGCACTAAGCATAGAGTGTGAAAACTGAGTTTCCTTGAGAGCTGCTTGGAAGCCTGATGGTGTGTGAAGTTAGTGAGCCAAGTGGAGTTGTTCTCCCACAAGAACCACTCGGCTGATCCTTCTTCAATATGCCCTTCACCAACATGCAGTGTTTCCTTGATTGAATTAGCTCTCACACCAATATTTGCGTCTAGAGCCTTTGCATTGAGGGCTATCTGAAAACGGCTGTGGCGCTGAAGTTGCCTGTGAATGTGGAGTTGGTGGCATGTGAAACCCGCATGTGGAGCATTCTTTTGTGTGGGATGCTCTACCAGGTTCATTCCTAGATAATGCACTCAAAGGGCACTAAGCATAGAGTGTGAAACCTGAGTTTCCTTGAGAGCTGCTTGGAAGCCTGATGGTGTGTGAAGTTAGTGAGCCAAATGGAGTTGTTCTCCCACAAGAACCACTCGGCTGATCCTTCTTCAATATGCCCTTCACCAACATGCAGTGTTTCCTTGATTGAATTAGCTCTCACACCAATATTTGCGTCTAGAGCCTTTGCATTGAGGGCTATCTGAAAACGGCTGTGGCGCTGAAGTTGCCTGTGAATGTGGAGTTGGTGGCATGTGAAACCCGCATGTGGAGCATTCTTTTGTGTGGGATGCTCTACCAGGTTCATTCCTAGATAATGCACTCAAAGGGCACTAAGCATAGAGTGTGAAACCTGAGTTTCCTTGAGAGCTGCTTGGAAGCCTGATGGTGTGTGAAGTTAGTGAGCCAAATGGAGTTGTTCTCCCACAAGAACCACTCGGCTGATCCTTCTTCAATATGCCCTTCACCAACATGCAGTGTTTCCTTGATTGAATTAGCTCTCACACCAATATTTGCGTCTAGAGCCCTTGCATTGAGGGCTATCTGAAAACGGCTGTGGCGCTGAAGTTGTCTGTGAATGTGGAGTTGGTGGCATGTGAAACCCGCATGTGGAGCATTCGTTTGTGTGGGATGCGCTACCAGGTTCATTCCTAGATAATGCACTCAAAGGGCACTAAGCATAGAGTGTGAAACCTGAGTTTCCTTGAGAGCTGCTTGGAAGCCTGATGGTGTGTGAAGTTAGTGAGCCAAATGGAGTTGTTCTCCCACAAGAACCACTCGGCTGATCCTTCTTCAATATGCCCTTCACCAACATGCAGTGTTTCCTTGATTGAATTAGCTCACACCAATATTTGCGTCTAGAGCCTTTGCATTGAGGGCTATCTGAAAACGGCTGTGGCGCTGAAGTTGCCTGTGAATGTGGAGTTGGTGGCATGTGAAACCCGCATGTGGAGCATTCGTTTGTGTGGGATGCTGACCAAGCTTCATTTCAGTCCTAGGCACACAAAGAGCACTAAGCATAGAGTGTGAAAACTGAGTTTCCTTGAGAGCTGCTTGGAAGCCTGATGGTGTGTGAAGTTAGTGAGCCAAATGGAGTTGTTCTCCCACAAGAACCACTCGGCTGATCCTTCTTCAATATGCCCTTCACCAACATGCAGTGTTTCCTTGATTGAATTAGCTCTCACACCAATATTTGCGTCTAGAGCCTTTGCATTGAGGGCTATCTGAAAACGGCTGTGGCGCTGAAGTTGCCTGTGAATGTGGAGTTGGTGGCATGTGAAACCCGCATGTGGAACATTCGTTTGTGTGGGATGCTCTACCAGGTTCATTTCAGTCCTAGCCATACAAAGGGCACTAAGCATAGAGTGTGAAAACTGAGTTTCCTTGAGAGCTGCTTGGAAGACTGATGGTGTGTGAAGTTAGTGAGCCAAATGGAGTTGTTCTCCCACAAGAACCACTCGGCTGATCCTTCTTCAATATGCCCTTCACCAACATGCATTGTTTCCTTGATTGAATTAGCTCTCACACCAATATTTGCGTCTAGAGCCCTTGCATTGAGGGCTATCTGAAAACGGCTGTGGCGCTGAAGTTGTCTGTGAATGTGGAGTTGGTGGCATGTGAAACCCGCATGTGGAGCATTCGTTTCTGTGGGATGCTGACCAAGTTCATTTCAGTCCTAGGCACACAAAGGGCACTAAGCATAGAGTGTGAAAACTGAGTTTCCTTGAGAGCTGCTTGGAAGCCTGATGGTGTGTGAAGTTAGTGAGCCAAATGGAGTTGTTCTCCCACAAGAACCACTCGGCTGATCCTTCTTCAATATGCCCTTCACCAACATGCAGTGTTTCCTTGATTGAATTAGCTCTCACACCAATATTTGCGTCTAGAGCCTTTGCATTGAGGGCTATCTGAAAACGGCTGTGGCGCTGAAGTTGCCTGTGAATGTGGAGTTGGTGGCATGTGAAACCCGCATGTGGAGCATTCGTTTCTGTGGGATGCTGACCAAGCTTCATTTCAGTCCTAGGCACACAAAGGGCACTAAGCATAGAGTGTGAAACCTGAGTTTCCTTGAGAGCTGCTTGGAAGCCTGATGGTGTGTGAAGTTAGTGAGCCAAATGGAGTTGTTCTCCCAAAAGAACCACTCGGCTGATCCTTCTTCAACATGCCCTTCACCAACATGCAGTGTTTCCTTGATTGAATTAGCTCTCACACCAATATTTGCGTCTAGAGCCTTTGCATT